>NC_056729.1:603793441-603870941 GCF_019279795.1 Protopterus annectens | reverse complement strand
TGACATGGCTCACTAAATGGAGTATGAGAGAGCCAAATGTTTTAAATATGGCTACAACTGCTACTATGGTGATTTTTTTTTTTATCAAATATCTTTTTATTGAAAATATTATCGTGATTTTTTTAGCATGTTTCTCTAAGAGCAGGGACAAACTTAGCTATATTAACCAGAGCACATTTACTTAGTGAAGCAATTAAAGTTGTACAAAAGGGCTGATGAAAGTCTCCTCAGTGTTCTTTGCTCTCTTTTGAGGAAGAGCTGACGTCTAGAACAGTGACTCTGGAAGAGAGACAGGAGAGTTAGGAAGACACAAACATAAGCAGCAAATCATTCCTGCTTCAGCAATCCAGAAGAGAAAACAACTGAGAGGATTAGAAGGAGAGAGAGACTTCAAGATAGTGCAACCCACTCATATGGGACTTTCTTGATCTTTTTATTAAGCCAGTGCTTCTGAAACTTTGCAAGCTGGTAGACCCCTTTTATAAAGGAAATATTATGGCACACCCCTATAGGTGGCGGTACACATACAGTATGTTTAGTTCAACCCCCCCATCCCCCGCCAAGCAGGCATTTCAGTGTCCCACTACTTGGCTATTTCTCCCCAGATGCCATAAACACTGTTCAAAATTCTTAGTGTGCATATACTGTTTTTTAATTTACATCTACAATGGTTCCAGATATTTGGATTTACTTTAAAAATTTATTTCAAATTTTACAGTACAAACAATGACAGACATTTGCTAAAGCTAAACAAAGCAATACAGTCTCACAATGAAAACAGACTTCTCTGCATTTGAAAGTCACAGTCACTGAAACAGCATTGAAACCCACATTCAAAGAAAATGCATCTGGCCAGTGGCTGTTTTCAAAGCAGAGGTCCCTTGTGAACATTTTTAGGACCATGCCAAAGTTCTTTGATTCACCTTCCTGATTGTATAATCAAATTTTAATATACAATAATTAAATTATATCCCTTGTATAATACAGCACCACTTGGTAGCAGGTGCTTTAAACGTATACTTTTCACATTTTCCAATAAGCAATGAAACAAAACATATAAACCAATAATGACAAAAATGCCCAATTCAGAACATTTCAACCATAAAAGGCCACTCAAACTTCTTTCATTACAATCCGTCAATATACACAGTCTCTGCAGAAGTAAAAGTCATCTGAATAATTCCACCTTAAAAAGATCGGAAACTAACGAAGAGGTTGTTGCTGGAAAACAACTTTATATTTTGGTGTTTCATCTACAAATTCCGTGCCTGCTGCCCTTGAAGAATAAATTGCTTACTCGTGTTACATTAAAAAAAAAATGGTACACTGGTAATATTGCATGGATGGCAAACTGAAAACAGGTTCATAGTTACTAGGCATCTCATCCAAAGGAGGACATATGCAGGACTTCAGCACCCCACCCCCTGAAAATGCAACACAGCATTCCATCAGTAGGCTGTGGGAGTAGAACCCATGGGCTTCTGCATTAAAATGCAAGTATGCTACCTGTTGTGCTACTAACATTGCTTCAAAATTCTGTATCACAATGGTGATACCATTTGCCAGCTAGCTAAACAAAACAATTGCACATGTAAACAGACTTAGCATGAGCAGCAGTTCCCTTGAAGGTAACAATTCCTTGAAAATGCACTTGAAAGTAAACTCTTTGAAAAATACACCTGTCATAATGGGGGGACAGAGGACCAAAACTAAGGACACATTTTAATTATTGCACTTCGAAAGTTAATAGGCCAGCAAGTTTTGCATTAGTACAAATTTTCTGAAGGCTATGAAGTCTAAACCTCAAATGTCTGCCATTATTTTCTGATTTCAGTCCTCACTGATTTGCCAGGGATTTTGCAGAAAAACACTGTTATTAGAAACAGACTAAAAATATGAGGCACAAATCTGAGCATTCTACAAAAACCTGGTCAGCTGAAGGGTATATATGCTGCCTACCTTTAACACACACCTCTTTCCCTGTTACACTTACACACACACACACCTCTTTCCCTTTCCCTGTTACACTTACACACACACACACACACACACACACACACACACACACACACACACACACACACACACACACACACACACACACACACACACACACACAAACTCCCTTTCAACCTCTTCAGTGCAAGAAATATGGAAAAAGCCTGTCACAGAGGGGGGAAACAAAGGGACAAAACTAAGGACACATTTTAAATACTGCTCTTATAAACTTAGAAAGTTGATAGAACAACATGTTTTGCATTAGTATGAATTTTCGGAAGCATATAAAAACTAAAACTCAAATGTTTGCCATTATTTTCTGACTACAGTCCTCAACGATTTGCCAGGAATTTGCCAGAAAACCACCATTATATGAGAAACAGACTAAATAAGGCAACAATCTGGACATTCTGTGAAAATCTGGATAGTTGACAGCTACACTTAGGCATTGCTTTTTATACAAGCCTTGATTTAAAAAAAAAAATACCTTCAGGGTCTTTCAACAAGACCATCCAAATTGTCAGCTCTGCAATAATTTCTATTAGCTGGCAAAAGGGAGAGAAAACATACCCATATACATACAGTGACCAACATAAATCCAGGACCTGTTTTACTTGGATGGAATAGAACAGTTATTTGAATTTCACTCCAAGTTCTAACTGCTTACAGAAAATACAGGGTAAGTGAGCAGCTGCTCAGTGTCAGCGCAAACACGAAAGTTGTTCCTTCTTCTTCTTCTCTAAAAACTAAGGGCAAGCAGCTGTTTAGCTGTGAATGAGGAAATTAAGCTGCTCAGCCGCAAACAGGGAAGTTTCTCGTCCTTTTTTTTTTTTAAATAAATCGTGGCGCAACTTTTCTTGATTCATTTACAGGGTCAGTGGTAGAGGACGCCTGAAATCCAGATAGGTGCAAGTGAGCTTGCGGACCCCTAAAATTTCTCATATGGACCCCAGTTTTGGAAACACTGTATTAAGCTATAAAACTTTTTATATTGGGAAGAACCTACATAATTTATGTTTTTATACAAAAACATATATATAAAAAAAAAAAAAAATATATATATATATATATATATATATATATATATTATATATCTATATATGGTTTCACTTCAGTATCTCAAAATAATGAAACATGACGCTCTAATGGCTGAGTTCAGAACGCCGATTTTTCAGTATTTCGAAATACTGAAGCAGCGCAAAAAACACATTTAAATTAGCAAAAGTGCTGTTTCTGCATGGGGGCAAGCCCTCTGCACTCCCCCTCACTTAAATATAACGTCCCCGTGATATCACGATAGTGGGGACATTTCAAATCTCCCATTCTGCGCTTCCGCATATGGTGTGGAATGGGAGATTTCCCTTCCGCCACTGTAGCTTGATCTTGGAGTTGGTATATTTAAGTAGGGGTGTGTGGGGGGTGCAGGGGGGCTTGCCCCCCTGCATAAATGCTGTATGTAGTGTTCTATTTTTTTTTATGTAGCACTTCAGTATTTCAGAATACTGAAACATTGGTATTCTGGTTTTGGCAATTAGAGCTTCGGTGTTTCAGTATTTCGAGATACTGAAGTGAAACTATATATATATATATATATATATATATATATATATATATATTTTTTTGGATGACTAAAAGGTGTGTAAAAACCTGTCTTTTCCCCAGTTTTGGAGCATAATCGTGGCACTGTATGCATTAACTACTGTTCCCATTATATTATATTTTTAATAATCTTCTGAAACTCTGTTATGTACCATCAGAGTGGAGATCATCATTAGTTGTTCTAATAATCAGAAGTGGGCACAAACCCTTTGCAACCCACTACAGGTCAAAAAGCTTAGTGTTGACAATAGAGACGTATTTCAAAAAGTGCTATCTATGCTAGTCCATCAGAGTATGTATCACAAGTCTATGGATGTTTCACTATATGGCTTTAAAAGAGAAGTTTCTACTTTAACAAATATGACTGATTTTTATGATCATGTTTGTATGGCTAATTATCAGGGGTTACCAGTTGTGGCCATGCATTTTACCTGACCACGGCATTTCATATACTGCCACATCAAGTAATTCTGTCAGCATTAAATTCTCTCAAAGTACACCTATATTTCAAGTGTTGGACTAACCAATGACTTTCATACAGAACTCAAAGGGTGGTAAATCTAAGGTTCAATATGGACGTAAACATAGGCATAGCATAAGGATCTGTCCTGAGTCCCACATTAGTTAACCTGGTATTTTCTACCTTTCCCAGATCTCTGTATATGTCACTTGCTAAATATGTAGATGACTATATAAAACAGAAATATCTGTAACATTTGACAATGATATAAGAATATTAAATTACTACCTGGAAATGAATGGTGTCTGGTTAATAAAACAGATTTACAGTTCAAAATGTCAAAATACAAATACATGTTTTTGGTAGACACATTATGAAACATAGTATCATCTCACTCAACACATCTTTGGATCAAGTGAACATGTTAAAGGATCTTAGCATTCCGATAGGCAATAATTCAAATTTCAAGTAACATACCAACATCTTCTGATCCCGAGCCTTACGCAGGTAGGTCTACAATTCAGCAATAAGGTAACTAGGGATCAACATTGCCTAACACAGCTATAGACATCACATATTAGGTTAGACCTAGAGAGACAGCCATTTGTCCATCCTTGAGGATGTGTGATACAAATTCACCAAACTCACACCTTATCTGAATTGCCTGACATTACTCGACATACATATATTACATTGCAGGACTTGCAGAAAACTGCATGGTAGGTTGTACCTAGCATTTATTGTGCACACATCTAAAATACTGAAAGTTAAGGTGAACTGCCATACAAGATAACCTGTGAGAGACTTGCATGATTTATCCATTAGGATGTGCATAGAATTAAACAGAATCATAATGCAGTTACTATCCTGACTGTGGAACGACCATCTGAAACAATTAAAAATATTAGCAGTTCAAAATTTCTTCAAGAAAAAAAATAGATTTGGTTGTTGGGGGGAGGGGGTACTAACAATACTTTACAGTCAGTGTTCCTTGCTTGACCTTTGGGTCTGAACACTGGTTTGAAAACTTACAAACTTGAGAGAAAATTTTAAGAAAAATGAAATTTTTTTTAGGGCTCTCTGGTGATTTTGAAAATATTTTTTCTCTATGGGTATGGTTTTCTGACATGCCAGTGACCATGGATATGATTCTGCAGAAAGCCCCATGTCTTTTGAGCAGAGAAGGGGCTTTGAATATTTGCAAAACTGAGGATAAACAAACGAAGTCAAGATTTCAAGGTTATGTTGTAAGAGATAAGGACTCTAGTTATGTTCAATACTACAGAGCTTGAGACTTCCTAGATGGCTGCACACTGAGTAACAGCTTAATTCTAGCTCTCCCAGTGTGAAAACAGAAACTTAGCAGAGAATGCCAGTGGACCTAAATTTCTGGGTAAATTTCATTAACTAGCTAGTAAGTGCACAGCCCGGATGCCAGGAAGAAAGAAATACAGAGCATTTGAAAGAAAATCAGCTACAAAAGGTACGAAAAAACACTGACTGGGAAAATACTGCAGCTGTTCAGCAAAAAAGCAGTGCGAGCTCCAGACATGACTTCTAGTAACCTAGAGGAACGTATAAGACAATTGCCCACAGACCTGATTAAAATAAATGAAATACTCATGTAGTATATAAACTCAAACAGCAAAAGTCTGGAAAAAATGGAAAAAGCTTTAAACAGATATTCAGATGAGGTGATACAACTGCAAAAAAAATGGAGGACAAAATGAAGAAAAGGCTGGCTGAATATTAAACTGCTTATGAAGAGATGTTTCAAAAAATAACAGCATTAGAGGACAGAGCATGCAGGGAAAACCTGAGATTTTTGCTGTATCAGAGAAGCTGGAAGTAATAGACTGTATTAATTTTATGAAAGCACAAATAAGCAAATGGACTGGTATTCCACAGCAGGAGCTGTTAACTGAAAGGGCACATTGTATGTATGCTCCAAACCTGGCTATGAGAAAGCAACCTAGACTTTTAATAGTAAAGATGCAATCCTACCAGCAGAAGGAGTTGAATCTGACAAAACTGTGGCAGAAAGACAGAGTACTAAAAGTGGGAGACAACAGAGTGCTTATGGAGAATGATTACTCAATGCATACCAGGCAGAAGAGGAGAGGAGCACATTTATTCCACTATTCGGGGAATGTCAAAATGCAGGTGCGACATTCAAACTGTTGTACCCAGCTGTCTTCAAAATATTCTTTTCTTGAGGGACAAAATAATTTTTTGATGCAGTATTTGCTAAGGAAAAAATACAACAGTTTATCCAACAGAAGGTGAGCTGTGAAAGTGAAGAAGATCCTGCTTCTTGTTCTTCTGGTAATAAACACCACAGAGACTGTGCCAGTGAAACCTTTTACAATGTTTAAATGAAAAATGCTTGAGAGAAGGAAGAAAGTACAAGAGTTGACAAGGAGAATCAAGAGTATATTTGGAAATGAAGCAGAGACAGAATATAGGATATGGAGATGGACAGGAATAAAGCCATAACTTGGAAATTGACAAACGTGGGATTACAAAGCAATAATTACATTTGTGAACATTGATAGAACAAGAACACTGGAAATATTAGATGTTGTTAAACTTGTAGGGAACTCTAAAGCATATGCCTTTAATGTCATTAATGTTCAGAAAAATACTTAGGAGAGGGGAAGAGGAGGGAGAAAGTTAACTGCAAGTAAAACAATTTTTTTCTTAATAGTATTATTGTTATAGTGCATGATTTTCCTTGCATGCTATAAAGTAAAGTTTTCTCAGTTATTTTAAGTGCAATGGTGATACTAGTGTAGACAGGTGCTGCTTTTTCCTCCTTTCTTCTTTCTTTCTCCTTGTTCAGTTTTAAGAAATGTAGGCACTGTAATGTAAAAAAAAGAAGTCTGGTCAAAAGAGCATGACAGAAGAAAAACTGATGTACTTTTTCTCATTTTTGCATAGAGGAATGACTGAATTAAGGTCCTTAGCTTGATCTAGTAACACATTTTAAGAGAAAGCAAGTAAATGAAAAAGAACATTGAGTATTATAAAACTTTTTTCTAGCAAATAAATGTATGCTTAGTAGCAACTATGTATCTGGTCCTCATGTCTCCATGATGAAAATCTGATAATGAGAAATGGCTAGGAGATAATGTTTTCTGAAAGTATTCAAGTGTTTCCCAGCTGGGAGAGCTATAAAGATAAGAAAAGAAAAACAGGCAGCACTTAGAAGCACAGGCTGTACCATGTATCTTACCATTGATAACCCTTCTTTTACTTTAACTCAAGTCTGTGAGTGCGGCTGTCAGTTTAGGGCACTTGATCCTATTAGGAGGCTAAAACTCAAAATTTGAAGACGTACATAATTTTGTGTATTAGTATTAAGTTACTAGGTTTTAAAAGGTATTGGGTGTGTGTATGTGTGTGCCTTTTTTTGAGGGCTTACAATAAAACAAAAAGTTTTGTAAGATGTGACACAGGCTCAAATGGATATGACAAGACACAACTGTACAAAAGATCAACTTGCCACATAGTGTATGTATGTAACACAAAACTGGAACTAGACACTTAACAAAAAGTTGTTACAAAAGGTGGGAATAATAACGTTTTAATATAATGACACTTCTGTAATGCCTTTAAATGTCAATGGTCTTACAGATAAATACAAAAAAAAAAAAAGAAACAGTAGTGAACTACATTAAAAATGTAGAGTGCAAATAGCTATGCTATAGGAGACACTTGAAAAGAATTGAACATGTGAATTTGATTAAAAACATTTTCATGGTGGTTATTCACCTCAGACAAAGGAAAAAGAGGAGTACTTATATTAATTGTAAGAGGAACTCCAAAAGTGGCATAAGAGGATAAAAAAGATAATAATGGTAGTACTAAGAGGCTACTGGTAAGGTATGAGGATTACACTGGCATGTAAAACTGCTACAGTGGAGCTAAAGAAAATTTTGGGAGAAATAATCAGCTTTCAGCAAGGAATATTACTTACAGATGTGAAATGGAATTTGATCAGCAGCAGTGAAGATATGTCTGGAGGCCACAGAAGGGAAAATATAACAAAGGAGGGATTTTTGAAGAAATTAATGAAAATATTTGGCATGGAAGATGTGAACTGAATAATAGGGAGTTTGGAGTGACTTTACATATTATTTCCTAAGATACAAAAACTGGTCTAGGCTAGACAGAATTTATAGTTCACAAGAACATGTGCATTTAATTGAAAGTCTTGATATGCACCCAAAAATTATTTCAGATTGTGTGCTAATAATAATAACTAAAATAAGAAGATTGTGTAATGAAATAAAAATGAGACACTAGTGCTTTCTCACCTATCTCTTGAAAAGAGAAGAATTTAAGGAATGACCAGGGAAATTATTCAGGAGCTATTAGAGAAGATAAAAATGTCTTCTGAAAATATAGCTACGTAGCGGGAAAGTCAAGTTTAAAAATAGGGTGGAAATAAAAGGAAGATGTGGATAAGAAGTAAAAGAATTATTTACAGGGACTCACAAATGTTAAAGTAGTACTGAATAAGAAGAATCTCACAGGACAAGAAGAGGAGTAACTGCAGAATGGTAAGCAGAAAATAAAGGATTACCTTAATATGCATGGGTTTAGAAAGACTGCTGTTAAGCAACTTTTTTTTGATAATAACTCTTTAGCACAAAAACATTTAAAACAATGACTCAGGCAACAGAAAGTAGAAAGGGCTATTGCCAAGCTTAGGGAGCCTATAACAAGGAAGATAAGAGAGCTGTAGCAGTATTAGAAATATTTAGGAAAATACAGAGAAATATGGAAAAAGAAAATGTTTATGGAAGAATTAAATCTGCCAAGTTTAGAGGTAAAGGAGGCTCAATTACTAGCAGTTAGGGTAGGAGATGAGATAAAAAAGGTGATGTATAACTAATCCACAGGAAAGTCTCCAGGAATAGATGCGATTTCTTTGGAAGTTTGGAAGCTAGGAGGGGAAAAAACTGATAAAGATCTGGAAGGTTTTGTTTAACAGTATTTTAAGAGAAGGAAAAGTACCAACATCCTGGAAGAAAGCGGTGGTAGCTGTAATACCTAAAGAGGGTAAAGACCTATCAGATCCAGCTTCATACAGGACAATTTCAATATTAAACCATGATTATAAAGTGTTTATTTCTATAATGGCTAAAATAATGTCAAAACTGGTGCCAAAATTGTACAGGGGGCAAAAAATATTTGACATTAACAGAACACTGATGATCCAGAGGGAAGCAGAATGTAAGAAAATACCACTATAGTTTCTGGGTCTTGGGTGCAGAGAAAGCATTTGACAGAGTAAACTGGGACTTTATGAGCAGGGCAACGGAAGCATTTGCATTCCCTGATAAAATTATAAGGAATATCAGGAGTATATATGAGGGATCGCTAGCGAAAATTAAAGTGGAAGTGTTCCTCTCTGATAATTTCTGCTTGGGCAGAGGAACCAAGCAGAGATGTCCTGTTTCCCTTATGTTATTTGTATTATATTTAGAACCATTAGCAAAGAAAATAAGGGACTCAGAAATTCAAGGATATAATTGGTTTGGTAGTCAAGAAAAGCAAGCTCTATTTGTAGATGATATTATTTTATACCTGATAAAACCAGAGAAGGACATTTCAGTGCTGTGGAATATCTTGGCACAGTTTCAAATCTTTTTGGGATATAAAATTAATGAAGCTAAAACAAAGGCAATGGCTGTAAATTATGTACCCATGCACAAATAGGTTCAGCAGTATCCATATTTATGAGGACATGTTAAAATGAAGTACTTAAGAGTATGGATTAAAAACAATTCCAGTGTGACAGCTAAGGATATGTGGGAAGAGAAAAAACAAAAGATAATACAAAAACTGAAAAATTGAAAGCTCTGTTATATGGATAGCAAGACACAAGCAATTAAAATGTTTTTAATCCCTTTATTTTTATACATAGCTCAGGCATCTTTTTATCAACCAGAGGGGAAGTTGTAGACAGCAATTAATAAAGAGCTGAAGGATTTTTATCTGGGAGGGGAAGACGGCAAGAGTCAAGTGGGATAAGCTGATTCTTCCAATAGAATAGGACAGATTGGGACTACCCAATTTGAAGGGGTATTTCAGATACACAGTTAAGGATCTTACACATAGCACAAGCAGAAACCTACAATTCAAAGTGTAAAGAGATGAGGATGAAAAGGGAGGAAGCTCAAGAAACAAGGAGAGACTGGGATTTTGAAAGTAGATCTTTAAGACAGTCACAATAACAGAATATTATATTCATAAAGTACCAGAAAGTATTATAAGAACTAAGCCAGCACAGGAATTCAGAAATATATGTATGTATCCCAAATATGCAACAAAATCTAGAAGATATATAATTTTAGCTTGTTAGTGTTTACATAAGTACTTTATACCCCAAGTATACAATCTAACCATGTAAGTTTAAGATATATTACAACTTATGATGTGAGAACTAACAAAGTGATAGATATAATTAGAAGTAATTGGAGT
This sequence comes from Protopterus annectens, assembly GCF_019279795.1. Classification (NCBI taxonomy): domain Eukaryota; kingdom Metazoa; phylum Chordata; order Ceratodontiformes; family Protopteridae; genus Protopterus; species Protopterus annectens. The sequence goes on along the minus strand of NC_056729.1, from coordinate 603,860,392 downwards.
ATTTTGAGTACTTATCCTGAATAAAAGACACTGTTGGTAGTGTTCCACATTTGCCCTATAAGAAAAGGAAACACTTAAAACAACAATTATGTTATAAGGCAGTTAATAACACTAGTGGTTCTGTTAGTGCTTCTAAGAAAGGAATGTATCCAGGTTTAAAATGTGTAAACTGTAAATATATTATGAAGGACAATACTGTTATACATCCAACTACTGGTAATAAGTTTATATTCAATTGTAGAATATAAAACATGTGGTTCATCTTGCTACCTGCTTAGTTTGTAAAGCTGTTTATATAGGAAAATGTACTAGAAGGCTAAAAAAATAAGTGAATATATTTCTGAGATTAGGAGAAACGGGTTAAAAATGCTCTAGCAAAATGTGTTATGAAAAATACTACTGACCATAGATTTGCTTTTAGAGTGTTACAAGTTGTTTATTTAAGTAACAGGGGAAGTGATAAAAATAATAAACCATAACTTGCTGAGTATAAATGGATTCTGAAGTTAAACACAGATAAAAATCCATGTTTGAATGCTGCTATGAGCATACAACCTGTTTTATTCATTTTGTTTGAGTACATGCCTTTAAATGGTCCTTTACCTTTTATTAGCTTAATTGATGAATGTTTAGGATTGGTTGGCTGTGACTGAGTTTTTATATTATGTGCATCAATTTATCTGTTTATCATACTTGAAAGAATTTTAGTATACACAGTCTTTTCAAACTGTTGCTAGCATGATTATTAGCTTGAATAAAAAGCTGCAAGACTGATATGAAATATAAGGGTTAATTAAGAAATAGTATAAAATGTAAAGAAAATAGTAAGTGTGCTAGCAAGCATATATAGCTTACTTAGATTTTGGCATCCATGTAAAGGAGTATGTTATTGAGAAACTAAGTCTGTAAAAATAACTGCGCAGACGGCAGCTGGAAGGACATCAACGAAGTAAAGAGATGTAACATCAAGTTTCAGATAGTGCTGGGACACCACGTTTCAGATAATGCAAGACTGAGTTTCCATGGATCGTCAAACTACAAAGAACCAAGGACAAGGGAACAAAGAAAAACTGTTATACAAAGAAAGAACTGTTATACATCAGACTCTGAAAAAAAATATCAGACTTTTTGGTATAAATATGAGTGTAACAGTAAACAAGCTTTGGGAATTTGCCATAGAGAGCTGACAGCATCTGTGTTGCATGCTTGTAGATCTAAAAGGAAAATGTAACAGAAAGCGTATTAACTGAAGCAGTTGTCTCGGTGTATTTATTGTACTTAGTACAATACAGTAATAAGACTAGTTGATCACAATAAGTAGTTAAATATAATTTAGTATGCTTGCATGCAAATGCAAGTAACAGCAAAAAGCAAACAGGATGACGCCATATAATTTTTCAATGGCGAGCCACAGTTGACAGACTGAATGATTTCTTATTGTGACAACTACAGTTTCTTTTTTATTTTATTCAGTTAGTACATTCTGTTGTATGTACTGTGCGGTGGTGGTGCTGCTGTAGCGTTGTCGCCTCACAGTAAGATGCTGTCCGGTTTGATTCTCAGCTAGAGCATCTTCTGCGTGGGGACATGCGTAAATGGGCATTCCTTCGCTGAAGGTTGTGCATCAGAGCTGGTAACTCGGCACATAAAAATCCACTACCAATCATTAGTGGACCGGAGTTCCGCTGTGGTGACCCCTAACCGGGAAAAACCGAAAGACACAAAGTTAGTACATTTTGTTCCAGTGCAAACGTTTGCCTCCTTCTTATGCACAGTATCCAGTAGCAGAACAGTGCATCTCTGCAAGTTCCACAGATCTTGTACATTCACACAGTTGAATCTTTCAGCTGTGTTTGACCACCTTTTTGGAGAATCAACGAGATACTTTCTATGCTTTCTCAATGGAAGATTTGGCCACCTTCCACACAAAAACTGGTAATTTTCATTTTGTTTCTCATTCTACAGCATGGATGCCATAAACAAAAGAACTGTAAAATGTAAGACTACCTTTCAGGTAGACAGTAATAATAGTCCAGCACATGTATTGTCAGGATTTAAAGATTGGTATAAACAAAACAGTAGCACATGTAGTACTTTACTAGGTAAAGTTCATGTCAATGCTTTATGTACGTTTGACTGCTATCTTAAACAGCAACATCATTTGTATGACAGTAAACGTTTATTATGCAAGTCATATGAAACTGCTTTCTGTGTGCAGTGTCATAAAAGTAAAAGTAAATAACCAGATGCATTATGTCCTGTCACCACATGTAAAATGTAAATTTCAGAGTTACAATATCAGTCAAGTCAGTTATTTACAAAATCTTCTGTACATCTTGCTAGATAAAAAAAGAGCCGAGGTTAAGGTGAACTGACAAAAACATTTAATAAACTTCTAAGACACAGTCAGAGTGAGCTCAAAAAGTTCAGACAGCATATGCAAACACTTTTTCAGAAGTGCACAAGAGCTTTAAAGTCAGCAGAACAGAATACTGACAAATATAATCTGGTTAGGAAAGAGTTAAAGCAACAGCAGTTAACTGCACTGATAAATAATTTACGACGTATTATTCTATGTTTACAAAATGGTTAATCATACACAGCACAGACTTTCATTCAGTTAAAGCAAGGCACTTAAATGGTGATTTTAAAACCATTTCATATAACAAAACAGTTCTAGAGTATAAAAATCAAATGAGAGTAGTTAAATGCAATAAAGACATGATGTCACAAGACTGACATGCATGTTCATAGGTTCATAGGTTCATAGGTACTAGGCTATCTGCCTGAGGGCATTTATAAGCCTAGCCAGTTATGTGGCTTTCGCCGCCCCTTTAGTTTAATTAACGAGCCTATCATTTTGCTGTGCCTCTGAAGTGATCCCAGGGTGTATTTCTGTTACCCATCCATTCATCAAGGCTCCTCTTGAACAGTGTTAGTGAGGGGCTCTGCCTAATGTAGTTAGGAATTTTGTTCCAAAGCATGGGGAGTCTCTGTGACAGGAATCTGTCCCTCCAGCATGTCCTATTTATAACCGTGGTGAGGTTTAAGTCTCACTAGAGCATGTGGTTCTGAGGACTTAGATTTCTTTAGGTGGAGCATATTCATCAATTCTGAGTTGGGCATGGCCTTATAAGTCAGGCAGAGATCACCTCTGAGCAAGCGGTATGCCACTGAGTACAGCTGGAGTTTTTCAGTCGGGCAGCATAAGACATATGTTTGAGACCCTTTATCCTCTTGGTGAGGAACTTTTGTGGTCTTTCAAGCTGTTGGAAGTGTCTTGTGAGGTACATCCCAAATGGGGCATTGTACTCAATCATGGGTCTCATAAGTGATGAGTAGAGGGCACTATAACCTATTTATTTCTACATGCAAATCCCTTAGTAATTAGATGGGCCATATAGAAGGATTTCCTAACTACTTTGGCAATATGATTGTCAAAGGAGAGGTTACTATCTACCTGGGTTCCCAGATCTCTTATTGCCTCTTCTGTATTAAGGGGCTTGCCACCTATGTGGTAGCTAGGGGTGTTTTGTTTTTCTGAAATGGGAAGACTATGTATTGTTTGGGATTTAGCTTGAGGGCATGACTTTGAAACCAGGTGTCCATTTCTGTGAGGCCTTTTTGAAGGATGTCTGTGTCAGCCAGAGAGTCAATTATGGCTCCCAGTTTGCAGTCATCTGCAAACTTGGTTAGCCATAGCCCTCCTGTGTTTGCCTGTTCTTCTGAAAAATATATGCCAAACAGTAGGGGTCCCAGAACCGAGCCCTGTGGGACACTACTCGTGACTGGTTTAGAGTCAGACATGGAGCCCGCTATTCTTACCCTGTGAGTTCTGTCTGTAAGCCAGTTGGCAACCCATCTTGTGACATAGGGGTTTATGTTCAGGTTGGTGAGTTTTCTGTAATACCCTAGTGAGGAATGGTGTCTTAACGCCTTGGTAAGTTCAAGGTAGGCTGTGTGAACCACCTTTCCCTCGTCTATGGCCTTGGTGACGTTCTCAAAGAAGTCAACCAGGTTTAGTACGCATGATCTGCCTTTAACAAAGCCAAACTGAGTTGGTCAAGTGTCTGGAGGTTCCCAATGTCTTTGTTAATGAGTTCCATGAAGATGTGCTCCATAGCCTTGCAGACCAGGCTAGTCAGGCTTATGGGGTGATAGTTACCAGGGTCAGTTGTGTTTCCTCCTTTGTGAAGTGGAATAACTATTGCTGTGCGCCATTCTATGGGCACATAGCCTGAGGAGAAGCTGAGGTTGAACAGCGTGTTTAGGTGGGGGTTAGTTAGTTCTGTAGTTTGTGCAAGCACACAGCCTGAGACACCATCTGGCCCCATTGATGCTGTGTTTTGGCTTTAGTGAGGGCTGTTCTCACCTGTGCTTCTGAGATGTTTGGGTCACTACACTTTTCCAGTATTGTTGTGGGCCCTTTTGAAGGTGAGAGGAGGTGAAGTTTGTACTGAATCTATCTGCCAGTATGTTGGCAATATCAGTAGGTTCAGTATATTTTGTGCTATTTTGAACTATCTCAGAGCATATCTGTGAGTTGACACTTAGATTCTTGACATAGCTAAAGAAGGCTTTGTGATTATCTTTGAATGCTTGGCTATTTTTCTCTCAAAATTAGCCTTAGATGATTTTATGAGGGACCTTAGTTTCTTACTGATAATGATCAGGGATGTCTTTCCTTATTTGGATTTGCTTTTTCTGAACTAGTTTCCTCCTTTTGTTGTATAACCTGTTTATGGCAGGGGTCCACCAGACTGGACGCTTGCCTTTGGTACAGAGAGTCTTAGTTTTGTTTGGGATGGCACAATCCATGCAGTCCTAATAGGTGCTCATAGAAGGCAATTGTAAGTGATTCAGCATCTTGAGTAATGTTTACCACTGGCTCAGGGGCCTTAAAGGAGACCACCTCTGCCTTAAGTAAGGTGAAGTTTGCTTTAGAGAAGTTTTTCACTGTGGTTTCTTTGGTTGGGGTGGGGGTGGGATGAGGACATCCAGGGAGATTAGTTTATGATCTGATCTAACCAGTGATGGGTTGACCTCCAGTGTTGAACATTTTGATCCCATGTTGGTGATGACCAGGTCAAGTATGGTTTCCTCTTGTGGGGAGTTGACCAGCTGATCCAGGGCATTTGAGTTGATAAATTCCAGGAATCGCTGAGCCTTGGAGTTTGTACTCAAGTAGTTTTCCCAGTTAATGGTAGGGTAGTTAAAGTCACCTAGTATGATGGTGTTTGGTAGGACCTTCATGTTTCCAGTGTCTTCAGAAAGGCGGAGTGAGGTTCCTGGGTCATGGAGGGTGATCTGTAGCAGGCCACAATTTGCAGAGCAGATTTGCCCGATGTTAGTTGCACATGGATGATCTCAGAGATATCATGCGTTGCCACTAACCTGGAGGTGTGTGGGTATCATTGATGAATATGGACACCCCTCCTTTTGTGTTGTCCGTGTTCTGTGGCCAAATGTGTGGTATGAGTTGTAGCCCAGTAGTGCTGGAGTGCTCTCTGGAGCCTTGAACCAGGTTTCAGTTACTGCACAGTTGTCAATATTCTCCATACTTAGAAGTGCCTCGAGCACATGCAGTTTGAGATTTAAACTCCTGGCATTGAGTAGCATAACCCTCATTGTTTTCCTTGTGTGGTTCTAGGGAGGTGGGTTTGAATTCTGAGTCTTGTCTAAAAAAGGCACTATGTGGACAGCAAGAGCCTTGGCCAGTATCTGAAAGCCAAGGGGTGACAGGTGCAAACCGTCTCTTGTGAGCAGCGTGGCTTGTCCAGCATGTCATCCCAGGCTGACAGACACTGGATCCCCTTTGAATGACACCAGAATTTAAGCCAATTGTTGAAGCTGATCATTTTATCTTTATACTGTGGTATCATTCTTGGTGAAGGCAGGATGCTACTCAAGGTCAGGGTCATACCTGCCTGGGCTACATAATCAGAGAGCTCCTCGATGTCCCTTTCATGTAGTCCGTTGGAGGTACGTCTCAGGTCGTTGACACCAGCGTGGACAATGACTGAGTCGTACTTGTACCTGCTGTTGAGAGACCTGAGTGCTTGCGTTATGTGGCGGATTCTAGCGCCTGACAGGCAGCTTTCTGTGACCTTCTCTTTACTCAGTCTGGTGAGCGGACGCCAGTGTGTCTGACTATGGAATCACCAATGACAAGTGTGTCTGGCATTTTGTTTGGCCTTAAGGGCTGTGACTGTTTGACACTCTGACTGTGTGGTCTATGTGTTGCATGTGTTGGGTCGTGAGGTGGTAGTTGTTTGGGTGTCTGCTTTGGTGGCCTCTGCTGTTTTGGTAAATTTTTGATCAGAGCCTCGAAGTATGTCTTTGTGTGAGTATGTGTATGATTTGAAGTTGTGATGGTACCATGTGTGACTGGGTATGTATTGTGTGTGGTTACCTTCTCCTCCTGTCTGGTCTTGCCAGTCCTATGTTGAGAGAGCTCAGCCTCCAGTTTGGCCGTGATAGTTGCATCTCTGCATGTATTTGTGTTTTGTGGGAGAAGGAGAGGATTGTCTGTGTACATGAGGCAATTGTAACATTGCCTCAATATTCCCAGGTTCACCAGTTGAGCTGGAGAGGACACTAGCAACTGATCCTCGACATACTAGAAGTAGTAGATAAAGAGACTTTCAAAGGACTCCGGGGGAAGTGGGTTTTAGGCTGGTGGGTACTATTTATAATAAGAGTGCTTTATCAAGGTGCAAGTACTGTAGGAGTAAGTGCTAGGCTTTACAGATAGAGAATAGTCTACTTGGGAATCAAGTAGAGATGAACTTTTCAGTTATAGGATATGCTGGTTAGATCAGCAGTACAGCTCGAGGAAGGTAGTTTTAAGGGAAAATTGGAAGAGTGGAATTTAGATGGCCCAAATAGTTTAACCTTGTTTAACCGCCGCTGCTCTTGTGTGCAACAGTGAACTCCGCTAAATCGCGCTTAGCGTGCGTGGTTTTATAGCAGGGGCTGAAGGGAGCTAGGAATTGGCCCAAAACGACCAATGGACTACTAGTTTCTGGCTGAAACTTCACCAAATCAGACAAAAGGCCGCTCAGTGCTTCCCACTCCCACTGGTAAGCAAAGAAACTTCCCTCCTTCCTAATAAGGCAATGGATCAGTAACAGGAACTAAAAACAAAGCCCAGGATGTAGATTGGTTGGCTGTGACTGAGTTTTTATATTATGTGCATCAATTTATCTGTTTATCATACTTGAAAGAATTTTAGTATACACGGTCTTTTCAAACTGTTGCTAGGATGATTATTAGCTTGAATAAAAAGCTGCAAGACTGATATGAAATATAAGGGTTAATTAAGAAATAGTATAAAATGTAAAGAAAATAGTAAGTGTGCTAGCAAGCATATATAGCTTACTTAGATTTTGGCATCCATGTAAAGGAGTATGTTATTGAGAAACTAAGTCTGTAAAAATAACTGCACAGACGGCAGCTGGAAGGACATCAACGAAGTAAAGAGATGTAACATCAAGTTTCAGATAGTGCTGGGACACCACGTTTCAGATAATGCAAGACTGAGTTTCCATGGATCATCAAACTACAAAGAACCAAGGACAAGGGAACAAAGAAAAACTGTTATACAAAGAAAGAACTGTTATACATCAGACTCTGAAAAAAAATATCAGACTTTTTGGTATAAACATGAGTGTAACAGTAAACAAGCTTTGGGAATTTGCCATAGAGAGCTGACAGCATCTGTGTTGCATGCTTGTAGATCCAAAAGGAAAATGTAACAGAAAGCGTATTAACTGAAGCAGTTGTCTCGGTGTATTTATTGTACTTAGTACAATACAGTAATAAGACTAGTTGATCACAATAAGTAGTTAAATATAATTTAGTATGCTTGCATGCAAATGCAAGTAACAGCAAAAAGCAAACAGGATGACGCCATATAATTTTTCAATGGCGAGCCACAGTTGACGGACTGAATGATTTCTTATTGTGACAACTACAGTTTCTTTTTTATTTTATTCAGTTAGTACATTCTGTTGTATGTACTGTGCGGTGGTGGTGCTGCTGTAGCGTTGTCGCCTCACAGTAAGATGCTGTCCGGTTTGATTCTCAGCTAGAGCATCTTCTGCGTGGGGACATGCGTAACTGGGCATTCCTTCGCTGAAGGTTGTGCATCAGAACTGGTAACTCGGCACATAAAAATCAACTACCAATCATTAGTGGACCGGAGTTCCGCTGTGGTGACCCCTAACCGGGAAAAGCCGAAAGACACAAAGTTAGTACATTTTGTTCCAGTGCAAACGTTTGCCTCCTTCTTATGCACAGTATCCAGTAGCAGAACAGTGCATCTCTGCAAGTTCCACAGGTCTTGTACATTCACACAGTTGAATCTTTCAGCTGTGTTTGACCACCTTTTTGGAGAATCAACGAGATACTTTCTATGCTTTCTCAATGGAAGATTTGGCCACCTTCCACACAAAACTGGTAATTTTCATTTTGTTTCTCATTCTACAGCATGGATGCCATAAACAAAAGAACTGTAAATGTAAGACTACCTTTCAGGTAGACAGTAATAATAGTCCAGCACATGTATTGTCAGGATTTAAAGATTGGTATAAACAAAACAGTAACACATGTAGTACTTTACTAGGTAAAGTTCATGTCAATGCTTTATGTACGTTTGACTGCTATCTTAAACAGCAACATCATTTGTATGACAGTAAACGTTTATTATGCAAGTCATATGAAACTACTTTCTGTGTGCAGTGTCATAAAAGTAAAAGTAAATAACCAGATGCATTATGTCCTGTCACCACATGTAAAATGTAAATTTCAGAGTTACAATATCAGTCAAGTCAGTTATTTACAAAATCTTCTGTACATCTTGCTAGATAAAAAAAGAGCCGAGGTTAAGGTGAACTGACAAAAACATTTAATAAACTTCTAAGACACAGTCAGAGTGAGCTCAAAAAGTTCAGACAGCATATGCAAACACTTTTTCAGAAGTGCACAAGAGCTTTAAAGTCAGCAGAACAGAATACTGACAAATATAATCTGGTTAGGAAAGAGTTAAAGCAACAGCAGTTAACTGCACTGATAAATAATTCTGACGTATTATTCTATGTTTACGAAATGGTTAATCATACACAGCACAGACTTTCATTCAGTTAAAGCAAGGCACTTAAATGGTGATTTTAAAACCATTTCATATAACAAAACAGTTCTAGAGTATAAAAATCAAATGAGAGTAGTTAAATGCAATAAAGACATGATGTCACAAGACTGACATGCATGTTCATAGGTTCATAGGTAGGTACTAGGCTATCTGCCTGAGGGCATTTATAAGCCTAGCCAGTGTGTGTCGGCTTTCATCGCCCCATTGATTAATTAACCGAGCCAATGAAGTGATCCCAGGGTGTATTTTCTGTTACCCATCCACTCATCAAGGCTCCTCTTGAAGAGTGTTAGTGAGGGGCTCTGCCTAATGTAGTTAGGAATTTTGTTCCAAAGCATGGGGAGTCTCTGTGACAGGAATCTATCCCTCCAGCATGTCCTATTTATTGCTGTGGTGAGGTTTAGCTCACTAGAGCATGTGGCTCGCAGTGACTTGGATTTCTTTAGGTGGAGCATGTCCATCAATTCTGAGTTGGGCATGGCTTTGTAAGTCAGGCAGAGATCACCTCTGAGTAAGCGATATGCCACTGAGTACAGCCGGAGTTTTTTTCAGTCGGGCTGCATAGGACATATGTTTGAGGCCAGTAATCCTCTTGGTGAGGTGCTTTTGTGGTCTTTCAAGCTGTTGGAAGTGTCTTGTGAGGTACATCCCAAATGGGGCATTGTACTCTATGATGGGTCTCATGAGTGACTAGTAGAGGGGCACTATAACCTCTTTATTTCTAGATGCAAACCCCTTAGTAATTAGATGGGCCACATAGAAGGATTTCCTAACTACTTTGGCAATATGATTGTCAAAGGAGAGGTTACTATCTACCTGGGTTCCCAGATCTCTTATTGCCTCTTCTGTATTAAGGGGGCTCCCACCTATGTGGTAATTCGTGGGTGTTTTGTTTTTCCCAAATGGGATGACTATGCATTCTTTGGCATTTAGCTTGAGGCCATGACTTTGAAACCAGGTGTCTGTCTCGGTAAGGCCTTTTTGAAGGATGGCCGTGTCAGCCAGAGAGTCAATTATGGCTCCCAGTTTGCAGTAATCGGTGAACTTGGTTAGCCATAGTCCTCCTGTGTTTGCCTGTACTTCTGAGAAATATAAGCCGAACAGTAGGGGTCCCAGAACCGAGCCTTGCGGGACACCACTTGTGACTGGTTTAGGGTCAGACCTGGAGCCCGCTATTCTTACCGTGTGAGTTCTGTCTGTAAGCCAGTTGGCAACCCATCTTGTGACATAGGGGTTTATGTTCAGGTTGGTGAGTTTTTCTATAATACCCGAGTGAGGGTTGGTGTCGAATGCCTTGGTGAGATCAAGGTAGGCTGTGTGAACCACCTTTCCCTTGTCTATGGCCTTGGTAACTGTCTCAAAGAAGTCAACCAGGTTTAGTAGGCATGATCTGCCCTTAAAGCCGAACTGGGTCGGGTCAAGTGTTTGGAGGTTCTCAATGTCTTTGTTAATGAGTTCCATGAAGATGCGCTCCATAGCCTTGCAGACCAGGCTAGTCAGGCTTATGGGGCGATAGTTACCAGGGTCAGTTGTGTTTCCTCCTTTGTGGAGCGGAATAACTATTGCTGTGCGCCATTCTATGGGCACATAGCCTGTGGAGAAGCTGAGGTTGAACAGCGTGTTTAGGTGGGGGGTTAGTTAGTTCTGTAGTTTGTGCAAGACGCAGCCTGAGACACCATCTGGCCCCATTGATGCTGTGTTTTTGGCTTTTGAAAGGGCTGTTTTCACCGGTGCTTCTGTGATTTCCGGGACACTACACTTTTCCAGTATTGTTGTGGGCCCTTTTGAAGGTGAGAGGGAGGTGAAGTTTGTACTGCATCTATCTGCCAGTATGTTGGCAATATCAGTAGGTTCAGTATATTTTGTGCTATTTTGCACTATCTCAGAGAATATCTGTGAGTTGACACTTAGATTCTTGACATAGCTAAAGAAGGCTTTGTGGTTATCTTTCGAATGCTTGGCTATTTTTCTTTCGAAGTTAGCCTTAGATGATTTTATGAGGGACCTTAGTTTCTTACTGATACTGATCAGGGATGTCTTTCCTTATTTGGATTTGCTTTTTTCTGAACTAGTTTCCTCCTTTTGTTGTATAACCTGTTTATGGCAGGGGTCCACCAGACTGGTTTGCTTCTCTTAGGAGAGTGAGTCGTGGTTTTAATAGGGATGGCACAATCCATGCATCCTAATAGGTGCTCATAGAGTGCAATTGTAAAGGATTCTGCATCTTGGGCAGTGTTATCCTTTAGCGTGGGGGCTGTGAAACTTACCACCTCTGCCTTAAGTAAGGTGAAGTTTGCTTTAGAAAAGTTTTTCACTGTGGTTTCTTTGGTTGGGGGTGGTGGTGGGGTGTGGACATCCAGGGTGATTAGTTTATGGTCTGATCTAACCAGTGATGGGATGACCTCCAGTACGGAGCACTTGTCGCCCATGTTGGTGATGACCAGGTCCAATATGGTTGGGGAGTTTACCAGCTGATCCAGGGCATTTGAGTTGATAAATTCCAGGAAGCGCTGAGCCTTGGAGTTTGTACTCAAGTAGTTTTCCCAGTTAATGGTAGGGTAATTGAAATCTCCCACGATTAGGGTGTTCGGAAGGACCTTCATGTTTTCCAGTGTCTCTAGAAAGGCGGAGTTGTGGTCCTGGGTCATGGAGGGTGATCTGTAGCAGGCCACAATTTGCACTGCAGATTTGCCCGATGTTAGTTGCACATGGATGATCTCAGAGATATCATGCTGCGCCACTAACCTGGAGGTGTGGGTATCATTGATGAATATGGATACACCCCCTCCTTTTGTGTTTCGGTCCGTGTTCTGTGGCCGAAATGTGTGGTATGAGTTGTAGCCCAGTAGTGCTGGAGTGCTCTCTGGAGCCTTGAACCAGGTTTCAGTTACTGCACAGATGTCAATATTCTCCATACTTAGGAGTGCTTCGAGCACATGCAGTTTGAGATTTAAACTCCTGGAGTTGAGTAGCATAACCCTCATTGTTTTACTTGTGTGGTTTACGGAGGCGGGTTTGAATTTTGAGCCTTGCCTAAAAAAGGCACTATGGGGGCAGCAAGAGCCTTGGCCAGTATTCGAAAGCCAAGGGGTGACAGGTGCAAACCATCTCTTGTGAAGCAACGCGGCTTGTCGAGCATGTCATCCCAGGCTGACAGACACTGGATCCCCTTTGAATGACACCAAAAGCTTAGCCAATTGTTGAAATTGATCATTTTTTTCTTTATACTGAGGTATCATTCTTGGTGAAGGCAGGATGCTACTCAGGGTCAAGTCAAAGCTTGACATTTGTGACATGTTTTTTTCAAAAAAACAAGACTGCAATGCCTTTGCAATAAAATCCTCAAGCATTGTCAATAAAGTACTGTATAGAACATCACTGTATAGAGTCATATTCAGATGTATCCAGTTCTAATAGTAATGGTTGTCATCATTGTGTTGACAATATAAAACAGTGTTAACTTGCTGTATCAAAACAAAACTAAAGGTTCTGTTTCCCAATGTGTTTCTAGTCAATACCAATATAACTTGACTATAGACAGTTTTGCATTTAAAATAAAACAGATGGAATGTATACAGTGATAAATATGTTTAAAAATGTCTAAATGCATGTGCACATCTATTTGCTAGTTAAATGCTTATACACATCTGTTGCTATAACATATGTAAAAATAATATAGCATACATATATTCTGGTACAGCTTGAAACAAGCTGAATCTTAAGTGTTTGGAACATGCTTCAAGGACTAAAGATAAAAATGCAGCTGCGAGACGAGGCACACAGCATTCAGCACAGACATTTGCATCATTCTGAACATCAAAACAGAGGAAATTAATAAAACATAGTTAGGAAAATGCTACACAAAACAGAACACAATTTCTGTTGTAAAAAGCATACAGCATGTACCTTTGGGAGAATAACATTTAAGACAAATATAACAGCATGGTTAGTTAAACAAGGTCAGGCATACATAAACGTAGAAAAAGAATCAAAGACTGACAAACATTTCAGTAAACAACTGTGTCGCTATTAGATGTTGTACATTACCTCAACAATGTAACATTTCTGACAAGGGAAGACATCATGCAAAAATGTCACAGTGTGTAGACAATAAAACAAAAATAAGAATAAACTCAATAGGGGAAAAAAGGCTATTCATATAAACAATACAGTAATACAAGGAAAGGACCATGAGTTTAAATACTTACCACTTTGGGTAACACGCCAGTACTTCATACCGATCAAATGGTAAAAATACCATCCACTTGTACTATGATAGGATAACAATACCAAAAAATACATTTCCAAGTTTTAAAGATACCAAATTCAGATTTAAAAGAGCTTGGTACAAATATTATAAAACAAGATATCTCACAGAGTTGTACATTAACAAGCATAATGGAATCCTACTATTTAGTAAGTCATTACATGTATCTTTAATAGATAGATTACAATTTAGGATAAATGGGCAATATTACCTTCAAATTCCAAAATGTTTGTTAAAGTGGCGCCATGTAGTTTCAAATAACCCAGTGTTAATAGTAAAAGACAAAAACAAAAGCTGATGCTGCCCATAATTAGTGGGCCATACTCAGAGGATGGTCATCATCTGGGACCAAATTGTTAAATTGGTTAATACATCCTGTGTTAATAGTTTTAAGGGGTCATAATAATAATTACAGCTTGGAATTGTTTATATGCTGCAGGTTACGAAACATTGCAATAACTCAACAAGTTATGATTGTAAATAAACAAATGCAGTCTTTTCTTTAACTGAAGTTTAGTCCGTTCCTCAAACAAATAAAAAAAACAGGGAACTGAAAGAATTTTAGTATACACTGTCTTTTCAAACTGTTGCTAGCATGATTATTGGCTTGAATAAAAAGCTGCAAGACTGATATGAAATATAAAGGGTTAATTTAGAAATAGTATAAAATGCAATAAAAAGTGTAAGTGTGCTGGCAAGCATATATAGTTAGATTTTTGGTATCCATGTAAAGGAATATGTTATTGAGAAACAAAGACTGTAAAAATGACTGTGCAGATGACAGCTGGAAGGACATTAACGAAGTAAAGAGATGTAACATCAAGTTTCAGATAGTGCTGGGACACCACGTTTCAGATAATGCAAGACTGAGTTTCCATGGATCATCAAACTACAAAGAACCAAGGACAAGGGAACAAAGAAAAACTGTTATACAAAGAAAGAACTGTTATACATCAGACTCGGGGAAAAAAAATCAAACTTTTTGGTATAAATATGAGTGTAACAGTAAACAAGCTTTGGGAATTTGCCATAGAGAGCTGACAGCATCTGTGTTGCATGCTTGTAGATCCAAAAGGAAAATGTAATAGAAAGCATATTAACTGAAGCAGTTGTCTCGGTGTATTTATTGTACTTAGTGCAATACAGTAATAAGACTAGTTGATCACAATAAGTAGTTAAATATACTTTAGTATGCTTACATGCAAATGCAAGTAACAGCAAAAAACAGAAAGACGTCATATAATTTTTCAACATTGAAGAAGGGTTTTTAACCTGAAAGCTCTGTGGAGTTGAAGTTTTCTTCCTGATGTTACTGGTCTGTTTTTTTTATTTTGATAGAATGTTTTGTACCCCTGACCAGTTTTTGTACAGTGTACTTCTTTCGTGATGTACATCAGTGGAAGCACAGTGGGGGTTTGCTTTCATACAATTTAATGGATAAAGCACTACATATGCTCAGAAACATGGCATTTAAACTCTATAGACACAGCCCTGCTCTATACATATAACAATGTCAACAAGGGATATAGTAAATTAATTTTGGACATTATATACTAAAAAAAGTTGAGGGGTTTTATATACAAATGGTCCAAATATTCAAGGAAAATGCAATGCAGCATTTAAATCACCATACACTGTGAAACATACACGAAGTGCTGCAATATATTTAAAAGAGATTGCGACTAGGACTTGAACTGGGTTCACTAATTTATATGTTAAGCATGATTGTCACTGTCCTATTATGCATAAATAAAAGTTATTTAATTGAACAAAAATAAAAAAGGTTCCTAAACCAAACGCTAAGTCCTGCTATGAGTAAATGAAACAGAGCCCATCACTTAAACCTGAGGTTGTATTACAACAGTTACAACTGCCTGCTTATTACTATTCAAACATCTTGTTATAAATATAATCCTTCTTATAGGTTCTCATAGGTAAGTACTAGGCTAGCTGCCCTTGCAGGTCATTTTAAGTCTATCCAATTTCTCTTCTTGTGCTTGAATCAAACCATCCCATTTGGTTATAGACTTACCCATTCCAGGGTCATCATTATATATTATTCTTAATGAAAGTAACTGGGACCATATCATACAAAATTTGAGGGGACCCATGTGTGGGATAGAGCATTTAGGAGCTGCCTCTGTCCATTAGTAATACAGGGGGCAGTCCTGTCATTTAACTTTCTGTTTCCCCATCAATAGATCCAAGTTGCCTTTGGATATGAACAGGGATGAATTTTGTTTAAGTGGATGGGAGTCTGTTCCACAGCAGTGTTATCCTCTGTGAGATATACCGGCCCCTCCAAATCTTTCTGCTGATGTTGCAAAAGAGGATTAGAACAAGTATTTCTGATGCCATCTGACTTACTAATGTGCAGTAAATCAATGAGTATTGGGTCAGAGGATGCCTTGTATGCCCGATACAGGCCACCTCTTTGCAGTCTGTAGGATACCAAGTATAGTGACAGGGCTTTGAATTGGTCCATGTAGGACATGTTGTTTAAGCCTTTTATCCTTTTAGTAAGGTATCCCTCTGTGTATTCCAGTTGTTGCATGTGTCTGGATAGATAAATGTCAAAGGGGGGCATTATACTCAATAACTGGCCTAATGAGGCCTGAGTAAAGGGGACAATGGCATTCCTAGATCTAGACACAATCCCCTTGTTTACAAGCTGTGCAATATAAAAGGATTTTATTACAACAATGGTCACATGTTGATCAAAAGTTAGGTCACACTGTCCATATAAGTCCCCAAAGTCTTAAAGAATTGGGTCAACTCTTATGGGAGTGCTGTTAATGCTGTAGGTCCCTGGGACAGATCAATTCCCAAAGGAAACAGGGAAGTATTTGTTTTTGGCATTTAGTTTCAGTTCATGATTTGGCACCAGTTATTTATTTGAAACAAACCTTCCTCTAGGATGGCTAAGCCATTTGGGGATTCACTGATTGCCCGTAGCTTGCAATCATCTGCAAACTTAGTCAGCCAGAGCCCTTTGGCATTGGATTTTACTTCAGAAAAGTAGATGCCAAACAAGAGAGGTCCCATCACAGAACCCTGGGACACTCCACTGTTGACTGATCTCTTTTTGGAGCTAATTTCCCCTATTTTATTATCTGCATCCTATTTGTGAGCCAGTTGGCAATCCAGCAGGTTTATTCCCAGTTTATTTATCTTTTGTACTATGCTTGAGTGGGGAATTATACCAAAAACCTTGGCCAGGTTGAGGTATTAGGTGTGTACCATTTTGCATTCATCCATTGCTTTGGTGACCTTTTCAAAAAAATCCACCGGGTTGAGTAAGCATGACCTGCCCCTGACGAATCTAAACTGAGACGAGTTCAGTGTTTGGAGGGTCCTTGTGTCCTGATTGATTAGTTCCATGGTAATTATTTCTGTGGCTTTGCATATGAGACTGGTCAGACTTATGTGTCTGTAATTGCCTGGATCTTTGGAAGGTCCTCTCTTACTCAGAGGACTGACTATAGCTGTTCTCCATTCACTTAGTACATAAAACCATAAGGAGGCTGAGATTGAACAGTGATGTCAGAGGGATTGCTAAATCATGCTTCATTTTACTGAAGATGTATCCAGGGATATTGTCAGGGCCTATCAATGCTGTATTTTTAGCTTTTGATAGTACTTTTAGGACTTAATCTTGTGTGATAGCTGGGGTAACGTTAGAACTAAATGTATTGGTCAGTAGCTTTGATAGTCGATCTCAGTGTGGGTAAAATCATTTACAGTCAGCTGCATAGTGCTTTTGAGATTACGAACATAACTGAAAAATTTTAGTGATTGCCTTTAGCTTAGGTAGCAGTTTTAGTCTCAGACTTGGCTTTGGTGGATTTTACTAAGCTCCTGAGTTGTTTGGTTATTTCAGTGACAACGGCTCTAACATTCTGGGAATTACCCTACTTACTTTTGATCAAAATTATTTTCCTTTTACTATAAAGCTTGCTGATATTATGGTTCCAACATGTGGGTTTGTTTCTAGGGCTTACCCTGCACTTGTTCGTACAGAGGACAGCTGCATCAATGCAGCTTTTTGCATGCTGGAATAGTGTGGTGGTGTACATTTATCCATATTCAGTGGAGTTAACTGGGTTTGGTGGGGAACTGAAGCTTGCCAATATATCACTTAGGAGCCGGCAGTGTGTCTTAAAGAAATTTCTAAAGATACCTTGGGTGGAAGGATCTCTGGTTTCAATTTTAGTTCGAAGGAGACTGCTTTTATGGTCCCACCTAATAAGTGATTAAGATATGCAAGATACTCCCTTATTAGTAATGTCAGAATGCAAGATGTTACTCCCCCAGTGAGTACTCTGACTAGTTGGAGACATTAATATGTCTCTTTGTATTGAATTATGTGTGGAGCTTTTCTCCCCGGGCCTCTACTGAAAATGGATATATATCCAGCTAGACTAGCCCGGTTAACAAATGTAAAATAAAATAAAATAAAATAAATAAAATAAATAATTGTTCAAGGGCGTTTGTATTGACAAAGTCCATGAATCTCTGTGCTTGTGCACTTGTGATGGTGTCATTTTCCCAGTCTACAGTTGGATAGTTGAGATAACATAGGAAATGGTGCTGGGTTTTAGTACTCAGTGATTCTTCTTCCCGTAGATAGGTGTTCTGGCTTTCATGTGTCATAGACGTAGTTCTATAGCTAGCAAATATATGCTATGGGATGTTTCTGATGGTTATCTGGATAAGAAGAAACTCGAGTCCATCATGCCGCTTTACCAGCCTTAATGTGAGTCTCTTCTGGATGTAGATTTAGACACTGCCACCTTTTTCCCCTCCTGCACAGTAGCTGGCCTAAACAGGTGAACGGTGTTACAGCCTTGCACAGCCAGAGTGCTCTCTGCTATTTTAAACCATGTGAAAGTCACTATACAGACATCAATGCCATTCAGGGTGAGAAGGGCTTTTAGGGAGTGTAGCTTCCAGTTTAGTCTCCTATCATTGATTAGTAACACCTTCATATTTTCCCTTGCTTGTTTCATTATGTTGGTAGGTTTATCAATTTGGTATTGCCTAAAAAAGCACTACTGGAATGGACAATGTATTTGCCAATAACTGAAACCCTAGTGGGAACAGATGCAGGCCATCCCCAGTGAAGCAACATAGTCTGTCAGTCATATCCTCCCAGACTGACAAATATTGAGCCCCCTCCTTGAATGATATCAAATACTAAGCCAATTATTGAAATCAATTATTGTTTGCTCATTTCTTGACATCATCCTAGGAGAAAGTAGAATGCTGATCAATTCTTGACATTTCTATGATATTCTGAAACCTGTATGCATGAGATAATTGTGTTGCTAAAACTTTTAAAACATTTTATGCCTTATGTCTGCATGGCTTTATCGTAATGTCTTTGTAGTCTGTATATTTTTTGTTGTTTTCTACCCTGGTCCACTTTGAAAGTGGGCATCAACCAGTAGGGTTAACCTGGTCAACACAATTTAAATAAGTAAAATAAATAGACTTCAGAAAAAGCAAAAACATTTTTCTTTTTGCTATTATCGCCTACATGCAGTAAGAAACATTCACACTTCAAGAAGTCCTACAGTACAGTAAAATTTAGCCCTGATTTGCCTTTGCCAAAATAGCGCCCACAAGTTAAAGCCCCAATTAAAATGAATGTGACTGGTTAAAGTCAAATGGAGAACTTCATACAATAAATTTAAATTTAAACTCATTTTAAATGTCTGCTTCCTAAAATGACAAAAAAGGGTCATGCTTACAAAGCACAGAAGACCGTATGCAATTTAAGGGCCATATGTTGCATTTCAATGCCTCAGTAATTTCTTTACAACAACTGCTGCAATTTGCCATTTCACTGTAATGATTTTTATAGTGAAACAAATCTATATTTAGCCTGAAGATGTGTACCAGATAATTTAATATCAGAAATGTTGGCTGTTTACCATTTGAAATATCATATGCAAGACAAAACACCTAGCCAAGTTTCCAGTGTATTCATAGCAGCAGTATATAACCTCAATAAAACAATGGATCACAGAACCCTGAGTTACACCTAGCCAAGTTTCCAGTGTATTCATAGCAGCAGTATATAACCTCAATAAAACAATGGATCACAGAACCCTGAGTTATTGTGTTTGACAAGTTTATTCATAATCCTTACATGACAAAAAGAAAAACTACAAAGTCAGTAAGGTCTGCCACTGTGCTGTCCTGAAAGCACCAGTAAGAAAAAGAACAACCCTTACAAACCCTTGTAACAGGCAGCAGAAAAGTCACTATCGCATAAGGAACCTGTAACAGCAGTGACAAAAACGATGGGTATAACGGTCAATGAACTCAAAAACAGCCATAATGAATGAATGCAAAAAGAACCAAGTCCATTAAATGTTGATGCACTGCCATGTTTACTGTTATGAACCATAAATGACTTGGATGCAAAAGTGATACTGACAATGACACAGAAATAACTGCTCTGTGTACCAACACAAACATTACTTTACTTTTTATGGGGCAAATTTTATGCTTACTGATATGTGAACATTTCACAAAGAAAAATAACAATTTGGTATGTATTTTTAATATATTTGTTGATTGGATCATAGTCCTGATTTGATTAAGTGACTCACTCACAGTTGCAGGGTATGCAAATTAAATATATCAAACCTACATGCACCGATTGACCATAATTAACAGACAAACTATATGTACTACACTAAAAGGCCTAAAAACATTCTGGCAAAAAGGATATCTAATGTTTCAATAAATTAGAATCAAACAAAAAAATAGTAAATATATCGTTTATACCAGTTATTAAAAATAATTGCCTCAAGCACCATTTACAGATATATGAATCAGAAAAGTAATTCTACCTTTAGAATAAGTCATATGACAAACATATGTGGCTGTCTTTTACTGCTATAAGCAAACAGTGTCTAAGTGGCAATCAAGCTGCCATCTAAAATACTAGTCTCGTCTCTGGTCGATACCTGAAAACATAGAATAATTCTTGCATGTGTGTTTTTTTATAAAATGCAAAGGTTTCTGATCATAAAAATGTTACAGCCAATGGTCCTTTACTGCACATGATAGGAGGTACATAAACCTTCATAATAAGTACTGGGATGTCCGTGCCGGTGGCACAAAGGTATAAAGCCTTGGCTATGGTCAGGTCCGGATGACCTGGGACCATGAAGAGACTGAGAAACAGGCAGTGGAGGGTAAATCTGTCTCTCTGGGGGGGGGGGGGTCTTCTGAGTGGATTCCTCACTGAGCCCTGAGGATGGAGAGGCTTCACAGACACTGGGCTAGGTACATGGCAGGGCTGCAGAGATGTGCTAGCTCTGGACCAGGGATGTGTCCTTCCCTGAGTTTCTCCTCATAGCCTGTCCAGCCTAATAACATACTGAAGAGAGAAAGATGCTTCAGTAAAAAGCCTTTGGCATTTATTGCAGGATGATACTGTAAAGTGCCTGACTTCTCTCCCCTCCTCTCCTACAGGTCGTTAATTCCCTTTTTAATCCACTGTCAGCCACACTCACAGAATGGAATTATGCAAATAGGCTGAAACTGTCTACATCTGTATGGCTTCCCCTTCCCACTCTGCTGGTGGCCATATCTCGGTGTAGTACCAGATAAGGAAGTGGTGATATAGAGACAGTCACTTTATAAGCTGATGGACAGCTGTGGCAACAGAGCTGAAAAAGGCTATTGGGACAGGGATGATCAGGACAATATCCCTTCAGCCTTCAGTTACCAGCATGAGACTGTCGCAGTGCCGTGCTCACTTCATTTTAGAACATTTTTACATCATACCCAAAGAAAGAAGTTCAGCAGAGCTCATTTATCACAAAGTCCTCAGCACCACTCACCAGGCAATCAGAAGGAACAGTTGTGTAAAATCTTACCATAACCATAGATGTCCTTCTTTTCTATGTTGCAGTATTCTTTACATGGGGGATTATGCCAAAGGTGGTCCAGACGTCTGGCCAGTATACAAGGTAAGTGGGAAATCTCACATAGGTCAGCATCTGGAGTAGGGCTTAAAAGTGACATCAGCATGTACCATCCTCAGAACTGAATGCCATAGTAAGAACACTAGCCTAAAGAAAAAAGGAGGCAAACTTACATCCAGGGAAAAAAGACAAAAAACAGGGGGACGGTAGAAGGAACAGAATGCTGCAACACAGAAGAGAATGACATCTATGGTTATGGTGAGATTTTACACAACTGTTCTATGCCTGTCTATTCTTCTGTTGCAGTATTCTTATGGTGAGATTTTACACAACTGTTCTATGCCTGTCTATTCTTCTGTTGCAGTATTCTTATGGTGAGATTTTACACAACTGTTCTATGCCTGTCTATTCTTCTGTTGCAGTATTCTTATGGTGAGATTTTACACAACTGTTCTATGCCTGTCTATTCTTCTGTTGCAGTATTCTTATGGTGAGATTTTACACAACTGTTCTATGCCTGTCTATTCTTCTGTTGCAGTATTCTTATGGTGAGATTTTACACAAATGTTCTATGCCCGTCTATTCTTCTGTTGCAGTATTCTTATGGTGAGATTTTACACAACTGTTCTATGCCTGTCTATTCTTCTGTTGCAGTATTCTTATGGTGAGATTTTACACAACTGTTCTATGCCTGTCTATTCTTCTGTTGCAGTATTCTTATGGTGAGATTTTACACAACTGTTCTATGCCTGTCTATTCTTCTGTTGCAGTATTCTTAACATGAGAGAAAGTACCAAAGCTCATGAGGAAGAAAGGGAGGGAGGAGGAGCAGAGGCATTTTCTAAAATTTCTAAAAAAACATGGAGAATGACTCCAGCAAAGCCAGCAATAGATTTGGAAATGCCATCCAGTTTATAATGTTTGGTGAAGGTAT
This sequence comes from Protopterus annectens, assembly GCF_019279795.1. Classification (NCBI taxonomy): domain Eukaryota; kingdom Metazoa; phylum Chordata; order Ceratodontiformes; family Protopteridae; genus Protopterus; species Protopterus annectens. The sequence goes on along the minus strand of NC_056729.1, from coordinate 603,838,094 downwards.
GAGCAGAAGACCAAGTAACTGCTTCCAAGATGGTGTTAGTATCCAAACCTTTGAAAAAAGCACCTGAAGAACCCACAGCTCTTGTAGAATGAGCCTTAACTGGAGTCGCAAGACTCTTACCATGAATCAAATAACAAAAGGATATAGCTTTAGAAACCCAAGTGGAAATAGTCCACTTGGAAAAGTCATTCCCAGAGCTCTGGAATGAAAGGAAACAAAAAGCTGATCTTACTTCCTGACAGCCTTAGTTTTACCCAAATAAAATCTGAGTTGCCTATGCACATCCAAGGTCTGAAGAACTCTGTCATTAAATGACTGTGGAGAGGGGGAAAAGTGAGCAAATGAATAGATTGCTTAAGTGACATCTCATTCACAACTTTGGCCATAAAAGAAGGGTCTCCAAGAGCCATCTTTTCTGGGAACCAGAAACATTCTGGAATAGAAGCCTCTTCCTCTTTGGTTCACTGGAACCTCTTGAATAATTCCCTGGGATTTCAGTACCTGGAGCACCTCTAGAAAAAACTGTAGCTGCTCTTGAGCTGTTTGAGGATTGCCTATGAAAGGTGGAAGAGTTTCCCACACCATGAAATACCCTCTGTGAATAATGGAAAGGACCCATGAATCCTGAGTATTTTGCTCCCAGATTGGAAGGGACAGGGAACGACGCACAGAGAGGGAAGATGGGTGAGAAAGAGTCGGTAGTCACAGGTGAACTGGGTTGTGTAGAAAAGGCTGTTTTTGAGCAGGAGCAAGCTGAGCGAATTTGGAAGCAGTAGGTTTCCTAACACTCCTCTTACTTTGGGAAGGAGCAGTGCAAGTTTGTTGGAGTTTTAGCCGGATAATTACTTTGGAATGTAAGAACTGGAGACACAAAGATGCGTTTTAGGTCCTGCAAATCTTTTCCTTTCTCCTGAAAGGACTTAAACAAGTCTGCTGTTGCAGCCCCAACCAAAGCCTTACTATCTAAGGGACCATCCAGCAATTAAGCCTTAAAGTCATCTGGAAGTGTTTTGAAGTCTCAGCCAGAAGTATCTCCTTAAAACAGAGCCAGATGCAGCCACTCTATCAGATGTTTCAGCTGCATCGTAGCTACATTTAATAGAGTGGCATACCACCTAGGAGGAAGCCCAGAGAAGTGATGAAAGCTGTGACTTAACTTCTGAGTCAGGAAGATCTGGAAGAAGCTGAGAAGCCTGTGTAAGGACAGCCAAAGCATACTTGGCCATATGAGTTTGGTAACTAATAGCACAGAAAGCTAGGGTGGCTGAGGTATAAACTTTTTTTTATCTAATCTTTCCATGGTCTTACTCTCTTTGTCTCAATGGAGAAGAGAAGTGGATGGCAATAGTCTAGAAGGCTTATCAGTAGCCAAAGAAACAGTAGCAGGATCTGCTGACGGACATTTCTAAGGAAATTTACAGTCCTCCAGAACTTTATAGAACCTATCTGGCCCTTTAGGGGCAGGGGGTTAAGAGTGCAGAGTCTCTGATGCAGAAGAAAAGGCATCAAGAAAAGCTGGTAAAACCAGAGGAGGAGCAGAAGGAGAGGGGGGAATCCATCTGAAGTAAGTCGTAGTATCTTTTCTGCACCTCAGAAACCTGACAGCAGTCCCACTTAAAATACTCTCTCATCCTAGCAATAGTCTGCCCAAAGGTGATGTCTTCACCAGGACACACTGTGCCATTGGACTCATCCTCAGGGGAAGCATACTCCAAAGGGGAGGTAATTTGAGCACAGTAAGCCAAGGATTCTTCTTATGAGGAATCCTCCTCTTCTGAAGAATCCAGCACTCTGATCCTTTTGTGTGGTGAAGAAGTAAGAGAACTAGTAAGGGAAACCCCTGAGGGAGGTTTAAGGGCCAAACAGGCACTGAACAAGCCTTGTGAGAAAGCTCGTCAATCAGCAGGTAGGCCTTGAGGAGCAGAAACATGTTTGGTTTACTATTTCTTTTTAAGAGAAACATCTGCCCTATGAAAGGTCGAGGGACCAGATGTAGGCCTACATTCAATGACGTTTGTTGGTACATCTTCCCTCACTAAAATATGTGGAATACCTCAAGGGCCTTCAGAAATTATGAGCTTTAGTTCCCCCTGATCATCCAAACTGGACATCTGCAAAGCCTCTGAGGATGTGCCAATGGCAGGATCCCTTGCGGCCTCTGAAGTGGTAGCCACCTTAGAAGCTGAACCAAAATCCAGATGGGTCTATGGGCCTTCATCAGCCTCAAGAGAGATGTCTGGAAGGGGATGTGCAGCTGAATCTTCAGGCCTAACTTTCTTAGCCTTCTTCATAGTAGGCTCAGCAGAAGACCCTGACATACCCTCCATAACTTCGCAAGCTAACCTTTTCAATCTATGATTCTCAAGGTAAATATTGAGGGAGGACAGGTGGCTATGTAGGGTCTTAGGGATGAAAGCTTTACAGCTAGAGCAAGACTTATGGTGGTGGTTGGGCCCTAAGCAGAAGAGACACTGGTCGTAACTGTCTTTATGTGGAATTTGTCTTCCACACTGGCACTTGCCCTTTTTGGATGACATGTAACCTCACCAAAAAAGTAGTAGAAAAAAATAAAAGAAAACCTCAATGGAGCCCTTATCTGAAACTCTTGTATCCAGCAAACAACTCTTATTAGAAGACCGACGATGGTAGATGGTGAAGAGACGCAGCAGAGACATTCTGAGGATGGTATGTGCTGACTTCACTCTTATGGCCTACGTGAGACGTCCTACATACCTTGCAATGGATTAAGTCTTTTGTATATTGGCCAAACATTGGGACCGCCTTTAGCAGTGAATCTTCCATGTTAAGAACACTGCAACATAAGAATAGAAGGACATCAATATGGATGTTTATGGAGTGACTGGGGCCAGACAGTAACAGCACACTGCTGAAGTAATGTGGATAGAGGAGTGCAGAAAACCTGGATGGTGAGGGTTCCAGCTCATGCCTATCTCCTGATCTTTGCCTACAGGGCTAGCATGCATCAAATCCCTCCTGTTGAACAGCTTTGTTTATCTAAACCACTACCCTGTGTGTGTACTGCCTTTATTTCTTGTAATAACTCTCTCACCCTAGGCCTGCCTTACTCATGGACTGTTGTACTCATGGATATACTTTTAACTGCTACTGTAACTACATTCCTTTCTCCATTACTTCAAAATTCCCTATATGCCCTTGGTTTTCTTTTACATTTTAGTTATTTATTTTCACTTTGTTAATTGGATTGGAGGGCTGGTGCATGAACTCTGTTCAGCCATGACTTAGGCCCAAATGGCATTAACAGAGCATTACTTAAACAATATGCCCATGTGATGACAATAACAGAGCATTAATTCAAATCTGTGAACACATAAGTTAAAAAAAATCATACACTTTTCAAACATCACAATAAACCAAGAACATATTCAGATTTAGAAGCTGTGGCATATACATTTCTTTCACTACACACACACACACACACACATATATATATATGGTTTACTACCAAAATGTGGAAAATCAAAACAATTTTCCACATTTTGATCAAATTCATTTTCCGAATTTGGTAATACAGAATTACCATCAGAAATGATAACTACAGAATCGACATTCGAACACAGGAAGTTCCAATGTCAAAAGTCCGTGATACCGGTAATGTTTTTGCTTGCACGTCCACACCTGTAGCATATCATATAGTTCAACTCTGTGATCGCACTACAGTGAGAAAAAGGGTAAATATCCCGATCCCCACTGTAGTGCAATCTATTAGCACAGCATTGCACATTAGCGAATGTACACTACCATTCGCTTATGTGTATTCTAACATTTTTCAGAACGGCATTACGGACACTGGAAAAGACACATTCAACTATCCAGGTTTTACTAAGTGTTGTTCCACATTTTAATAGTAAACCTACATACACATATATATATATATATATATATATATATATATATATATACATGAGAGTATTGAATATATAGTTGCTGGAGGCAGTGCAGTATCTCCATTTTATTTCTGTTTTGTATTGTGCATCTTTGTTTAATTGCTGCTTATGTGATACCTAATTAATTTTTGTCTATGCAGGTACATCTATACTCCTTAATCCTCAAACATTTTTTACTGCAGTCTTCCTTACATATATACTACTGCTGCATACTTCTTATATCAGAAGTTATATGACTGTGATGCCTACTTTTGCCTGTTTTACGTACATATTTATGTATATGGGTATATAATACTTCATTTTTTGGTTACTTCCTCATTGAATGGTTAATGACCTTGCTGCATTACTAACTGTACATCTAATACTGTAATGCACCACATATCCATATGCTGTCATGCTTTACTGACTCAAATACCTTCAGCAAAAAGAACAATGGTGGAATTATGTATCTGTTTTTTTTTTAAATAAGTATGCTGGCCAGCTGCATGGCAGAAAAATATAAAATCCGATTATGACCCTAATTATCCCTCTTCTAATACTGACCTGAGTACTGAAAAAGGCGGCCGAAGACTATGACAGTGAGCAACACTGAAAGGAAGACAGACTGACCCACAGTATGTCTAACATCCAGCAGAAGCACACGATGCAACATGCATCATTACAGCGTGAGACTTGCTCACTCACCAAACTGCACATGTGCAATAGTCATTACTAGATCCATGCAAAAGAAGGATGCATGGATCATCGGGAGTGGGGGTGTAGGTGGCAGAGGGGATCAGAGCCACATTTAGTGTAGGGCAGAAACAACAGCTGTCCCAAACACAAGGTGTTGGGGGGGATCAGGAGATGCCAATCAGTAGAGCAATACCAGTAATCAAATGACTTCTGTACTGGGATTTCTGAAGGGCAGTACAGAAATGAATTCCAGTATAGCTTTTGTGGTCAGAACTGCAGGACTGAAGCATTTCAGTACTTTTTGTATGCCATAAGTTGTAGTTGAGGAGTAAGGAAATGGGAACTGGGGTGCTTCTGAGTTTAGGAGTGCCAACCAGATCAGAACGGGCTTTTTATAATCCTCAAGTTAGAGATAAGGGGTGTGCAGACTGAGAGGAATGGACATGGCATGGAGCAGCAGCAGAGGAAATGGACCTTTCTTTTTTTGTAGCTTAGAGGCGACAGATAGGGAAACAGCACTGGCACTACATAAGCTAGTATGGCTTTGTGGCGGAGTAGTACTGATGGATCATGAAAATGGAAGGCTGCCATATGGGACAAGAGGCCTGGGAAAATAACCCATCTCCTACTGTTAGCTTAATGACAACCCTTACAGATGGCTCTAACCTCCATATAATAGTAATCTCTGATAGACTTGATACAGGGTATGAGAGAGCAGTGTAGGGGGAATAAATGGGTGAAAATCTGGAAGAAGGGTGATGACCAGTAGACAATGGATTAAAAGGCATACAAACATTTAGAATACCTACCTGATTAGCACAGCAAATTAAAATGTTTGTGTGAGAGCATGACTGTGTCAGGTTGTTCTGTCAGTCATTCCCAAATACCCACACTGTACAGTTCTAAACATGAAGGCTAGATACATTTTGTACTTTTTGTTACAATACATCAGTAGTGTAGTTACTGAACCTCAGCTGCATCTCAGATCCCCAGTGGCAAAATGTCAAATGAACCAAATATACAGATTTATTCTTGTACCTCCTATCCAGCTTTACATAATTGTTATACATATATTTTGTATGTCATGGGGAATGGAACAGACCTAAACACTCAACATTATAATCAGATTCTAAGCAGTGGAATTACTGCTTCCTTTTCCTTAATTCTTGTTTGATGCGTTTCTCTGAAATTCAAAACATCATCAACAAAAGGAATTTGAAAAAAAGTTTTATTCTGTGAAACCTATACAGACAAAAAGTAATTACTAAGAAATGTTGAAAGTAAAAATGAAAAAAACGAAAAAGAAGTAAACCCTCAAAGTCATTTTAATGTTGGAACCCTAACAATACTAACAAATACACCAATAAATAAAAATAAATCACAAATGTTAAAAATGACCATAAAACAAAGAACAATTTAGGATAATAATTCAAAAATAAACCAGAGAATTGTATAATGAAACAAGTGGTTATGTTGGTGCCTTATAGCTCCAAAGTGCAGAGTTTGTAGGATGTATCTTTAAGAGGGTTGTATCATGGCATTCATTACCCAGTATTCACTAGTCTGACTAAACTTCTGACTGCAGTTCACGCTGGGTCTCTCCCCCTTATTAAGCCATTACCAACAGTAGGTGTACGGAAGAAGTTCACATGTCTTACCTGGTGTCAGACTTAAAAACCTGCTTTGGTACCAGAAGCTGTTTTTCTTGCTCAGTTGTTACTATGAAACTATAAAAGGCAAAAACTGACTTATCCCAGCTAAGAAATATTGCAAGCGTCATAACCTGTTCTGTTTCACAAATTCAATATAAAATATGTTTATTATATCTGCATCTCTAACAATGAAATGAGTACAGCTCCAGTAATTTTTCCATAAAATACTGAAGTACAAAACTTTTATGTTTGATAATTCATTTGTAGCCTGCATATGGTAATTTCAATTTTTCATTTCACAAAGACCAGTAAGGATGTGTATTGACTTTGCAGTTAATGCACAAAAAAGTGTTTTCCCCAACCTTAGAAAATCAGAACTTTCCAAACTACAGACTTGCTACCACAAAAGTGCTCGTTTTGCTGCTAACCTCCCCTAGAGAGTCCACCACTGCACTGCCCTTAGAAGTCTGCATTGGCTAGAGCCAACACATCTTCTAACACTTAATCAACTGACAATTGCTCATATCATCCAGATGTCTGTCCATAACTAATCAACCTTGTCCAACCCTACCATGCATCATGCACACTCCGCACATCCAACAAACTACTTCTACAAACACACAAATCTTGTAACTCATTTGGTGACTATTTGCCAATCACATTGCAAAAACCTGGAAATCAATCCCACAAAACATACTCACTACCCCCACCAACATCAGTAACACCTCCTCAGTAACTGGCTCTGCACTTGTATAATGCCTGGGTAATCTCCTTTTTCACACTTCACTTCCCACTGTACTATTAGTTCTGATATACAATCACAAAAATTATTTTCATTTTTTTTTCTCTTCTGATTTTCCTGTCTTGGTTGCCATATGTTAAACGATTATATCTAGCATTGTGTAATATTGTGTATAAAACTTATAATAATGTTTAACTTATACTACTATTTTTTTATCTCATTTTGCTATTTTAAATTTTTATTACAAGTTTAAATGTTTTATATCTGTTTTGTAAATGCATCTACCTTATATAACATATGTACTAAGTATATAACTATCTTTGGAGCTTTTCTCCCCGGGCCTCCGCTGAAAATGGTCTACTAGCCCAAGTCGGACTATCCCGGTAAATAAATGTAAAATAAATAAAATAAATCTTCCAGCAGCAGTAACATGCCTCGCTGAAGAACAGAGATAGTATTTTATGAGATGTTAAGATCTGCAAACACGCAGGAGAAAAAAAAAGAGATCCTTAAATTAGATGTAATGTGAGGAAGTTTGTCAATACCTCAAGATTCAGTATCTCAAGATGCTATAGTACAGCTAGTAATAGTCTGACTGGCCAGTCAAACAAAATAAAATAGTTGTACTGGTGAAAGTCAGCATACAGAATACTTGAATAACTGTAGTATTACTGGCTGAGGTCAGAAATCTTCTCAAGATAATGCTAAAATTGAGAATTCTTTATTAAAAAACAGGTCTACCAAGCCCAATGCTCAAGGTATGGGAGACTAATTGAAAAACAAACAGGTATAGTATCTGTCTATAATACATTGATTATACATTTGTAAAGTGACTGTTCACATTTTCAAATACTTTAGTTTAAATACACATGACATATTAGCTTAGCAATAATAACAAAGTATTTATCATAATTGTAAATGCAGTATATTTACTGTAGCTTTATTTAAAGAATAGCAGATGTATGGTATGCATGCTATTAACACAGTACATATTACTTTAAAGTGCCTTGAAACTATAAAATTTCTTGCTTTTGTACCCTGGCATATACAGCAAAAAGTGCAGAACAATATTTTTGCACCATCTGCCAATATTTTTGACTCTTTTGTTTAAAAAAATATAAAACTAGAACTAATCTCAGTGACATCAGCACAGGGAAAGTATTACGTGTGTCCATAATATTTAATGTAATCTCCACCACGGATGTGCAACTAATGTCTTTGCTGGCATCACCAATGGATGTGATACATTTCTTTTGGGCATGTTTTAATAGAATATTTATAGTTTTTTTTATTTCAAAACAGCTCAAACAAACAGGGAATGAGAAGGATAAAAATGTATCCTGACACTTGACTCAGTAGATACTGTGATGCACCTATGAATATGGGCAAAACATGTTAAAAGTTAGTTAATATTATAAGGAGTGCATCATATGATCACGCAGTATGAGTAAAGCTTCTAATGAAGGCGCACATATGTCTTAGCCCCCCCCCCACAATACGTATACAGAAACTGTTCCCCCACAATATGTGTACAGAAACTGTTCACATACATTACAGAGTTTGAGTCTGACCTCCGGTTGCTGTGTGTCTATTATCTGCATGATCTGTCAGTTTCTTTACTAATTTCCTTTTAGTGCACTTGTTCCTTGTTACCTCTCCAAGCATCCTGCTAAACTGGACTGGCCACTCTAACTAGCTCCTACGGTTGTGTGTGTGTATGTGCATATCCATGCACTTCTGTTCCATCAGATTTGTGTGTGTGTTGTGTATGCACATTTCCATCCTGTCAGGTTCGTATGCTTGTGAAGGTTCATTGGTAAGTACTATGCTATCTGCCCTTGCAGGTCCTTTTAAGCATTGCCACTTTCCCTTTTTATGCTCAAAATAACCTAACTCATTTGGTTGTAAATTAGCCTTCTCCATCTCCCATGGTTAATAATTCCATATTACACCTAGTGAGAATAACTGGCATCATACCACAGGTAATTTGAGGGGACCCATGCATGGGATAAAGCATTTAGGAGCTGCCATTGTCCATTAGTAGTATGGACACAGTCCTGGGGTGAATTTAGTGTTTCCCATCCATAGATCTAAACTGCACTTCAATATGTAGAGGGATGAAGTTTGCTTTATATGGATGAGGAGTCTGTTCCCTAGCATCGGTACCCTCTGCAAGATATACCTGTCCCACCAAAACTTTCTGTTGATGTTGCAGAAGTGGTTTAGATCCTTAGACAGAGTATTTTTGATGCCTTTTGACTTGCTGATGTGCAGTATATCAATAAGCAATGGGTTGGACGAACCCTTGGATGTCAGAATCAAGTGTCAGAAGTCTGTAGGATACCAAGTATAGTGACAGGGCTTTGAGGTGGTCCATGTAGGACATGTTGTTTAGACCTTGTATACTTTTAGCAGGGTACCTCTGTGGACATTCCAGTTGTTGCATGTGTCTGAACAGATACATGCCAAAGGGGGCATTATATTCAATGACTGACCTACTGAGGGCTGAGTTAAGGAGGACAATAACATCTCTAGATCTATACACAATCACTTTGTTTATAATCTGTGCACTGCAGAAGGTCTTTCTTACAACAATGGGCATGTGTTGGTCAAAAGTTAGGTCACTGTTCCCAGTTCCTGAACAACTGTGTTAACTATTAGGGATGTATTCTCACACTGTATGAAATTTCTGAGAGGGTGATTGACAGATATTCAGTGAGGTAGAAAGTAAGATGGGAAATGATCAGTTTGGATTCAGATCAGGATGCAGCATAACCAACCTGATGCTTGTATTGAAACACGTACTTGAGAAGAAGCTTGAAATGAGGAAAAAGTCTAACTGGGTATTCCTAGATTTGGGGAAAGTATATTACAAGGTCAGAAGAAACCTGATTTGGGCAGTCCTGCAGTGGTTCGAAGTCCCAGAAACATTGGTAGAATTAGTGCAAGCTATGTACAAGGACCAAATGACTCAAGTACAGACACGTGTCCTACTGGGGGGTTCCAATGGGAATGGGTATGCATCAGGGTTGTAGCTCTGAGTCCACTGCTATTTATAATGGTGATGGACTACATTAGCAAACAAATCAGGGGGGACAGGTCAACAAAGTTACTGTATGCAGATGGTGTGGCATTACAGGCAGATTCTCAGCAAGAACTTCAGCAAAGGAGAGAGGAATGGAATGCAAAACTGAAGGCACATGGGATGAAAGTGAGTCCAGATAAGACAGTTGGAATGGTAGCAAATGGGGTAAATCAAAAGAAGCTGAAAGAAAATTGAGACAGGAAAACAATGCAACAGGTTAACAGCTTCAAGTATCTAGGAGAGGTGATTAAGTAGAAGGGAAGTCTAAATGAGGAGGTCAAAGCTAGAATCAGTGGGGCAGAAGCCAACTGGCACAGTGTCAGGGATAGTGTATGACAGAAGAATGAGACAAAGAAGCTGAAGAGTAAGGTGTGCAAAGTAGTACTACAGTGGAGTACGGAAACCTAGGCAGTAAAGCCAGACCAGTAGAGGAAGCTCAAGGTGAGGGGCATGAAGTGCCTGACATGGTTGGTAGGATGCACACTGTGGGACAGAGGAAGAAATAAGGACATCAGTACAGAAGTCAAAGTAGTTCCAACTACACAAGAGGTCAAAGAGAATAGATTTTGGTGATTTGGAAACGTGCAGGAAAGTAGAAACAAATCTGGTGAAGAAGATTTGGGACAGACAGTAAGAAGGCAAGAAGAAATGAAGACAAACAGCAAAGAGGTGGAAGGATTGTGTGAAAGACCTGTGACAGTCAGGCATGAGTGTTGAAGAAGGTAGGGGAGTAGCACTGAATAGGGAGAGATGGCGACAAGTGACATGACACCGTGACCCCATATAGAAAATGGGACACAGGGGGGTTGAGGATGATGATGTACTTTGAGTGTGGTAGTTCCCTTGGGTAGATGACTTCCCAAAGGATACAACAACACATTTTTAGCATTTAGTTTCAGTCCACAATTTTGGCACTGGTTATATAATTTGGGACAAACCTTCTTGCAGGATGGCTATGTCATTTGGGGATTCAATGACTACTCCTAGCTTGCAGTCATCTGCAAGATTAGTCGGCTACAGCCCTTTGGCTTTCATTTCAGAAAGGAAGATGCCAAGCAGGAGAAATCTCAGCACAGAACCTTGGGGACTAAACTGGTAACTGGTGTCTTTGTGGGTAACTTCACCCTATTTTGATTATCTGCACCCTGTCAGCCAGTTGGCAATCCAGTGGGTGACATGGGGGTTTACTCCCAGTTTATTTAGCTTTTCTACTATGCCTGCATGGGGAATTGTGTCTAAAGTTATGGCCAAGTCAAGGTACATGGTGTGTACCATTTTGCCTTCATTCATTCCTTTGGTGACCTTTTCAAAAAATCCAACAGGTTGAATAAGCATGAATTGCCTTGCTGAATCCAAACTAAGATGAGTCCAGTATTTGGAGGTTTCCTATGTACTGACTGATTAGTTCCATGACGTCATTCCATGGTTTTCCATATGAGGTTGGTCAGACTTATGTGTATGTGGAAGGTCCTCCCTTATATTTCTTTATGTAAGTATATTTCTTTGTCACTGATGTCCCACTAGGTGTGTGTGTGTGTGTGTGTGTGTGTGTGTGTGTGTATTTCTGAATGACTAGTGTCCCATCCATGATATACCCTACCTTGCATCCTTATTTCTGGGAGAGGCTCTGGTTCTCCTTGATGCTGAACTGAATTAAGCAGTTCTTAACAATGCAAGTGAAACTGTTTTGGAGGTTTACTTTACCTGATTTTAGCCCTTGCCTTATCCCTTAAAGAATACAAAAATTAAAACATAAAATTAATACATACAGAATGTTATAATTTTATCTGCAATATTCTTGAATTTCAACACAGAAAATGAAAGCGGTGGACACAGCACCTGCCAATACAGCCCATACATTCCACCCGGGAGCAGTAGCTGAATGAAAGGCCTTATTTTTCACTCTGTATGTTGAGGAAGGGGTTGCAGATGTGTAAAGTGTCATGGAGATAAAAAGCTAAGTACAGGTCTAGAACTCTGGGGAGAATGAGCTGCAGGAAGTGGGGCAAGGGAGGTGAATTCTGTGCACTCAAGGTCCCAAAACGGGTATGAGAGTACATTTCTCCTAGAATTTTGTATTCTGGATCTGGTCCTGACAATCGATACACTTCAAGAGTTTAATCACTGATGCCAGGTTTTGGTTCAGCTATCAGATGAACCACATTTCTGGTTTTGCCAAACTGCTGAAAAGATGCAGTGGAGACATATAAAGAAGAGTTCAGACAAGCATACCCAGATACCCGAGGAAAAACCTTGATCAATCAGGAATTACCAATCAGCAAGGCTTTGATGGCTTTTTTTAATTATTAAAGCACAGTGCACACAGATTCGTCTTTCCAAGAGCTCCAGGAAGCACTGAAAGGTTAAGTGATTTTCTCAGCACTGCACTGTTTGCAGTTGTAGACTGAAGCAACCAAGCTCTGGACAACAGAATGAAGAATGTTACCAGGTCACAATCTTCCTTGGGTGAAAGGCCAGTTCTCCTACAGAACATATGTAAACTGAAGGAATTTGTCAACTGTAACCAAGAATGTTATCACTAACCATAAATGAGGTGATAAGCAGCAAAATACAGGAACAAGAAATAAAGGCCCAGGGGTGAAAAGGTATAGGAAGTTCCTGCAGAAATGGGAAAGATGGAAAGAAATTACATCAGGAGGACTGTAAAATCTCAATAGGAAGGAGAGGAAAACAAATGGAATTGCACGGGACTCGGATGAAGTGGGATGCCTGCACATAATGTATTAATACTATTTATTATATGATTAATCTCACATGAGAATATCTGTCAAGATAAATAACACAGAATGTGAAGAGAAAACTACCAGAAAGTACTAGAAACTATATTTACTTGACAAACATTAAATAAATATAGTTTCTAGTAGTTTGGTTTCTGTTGGACATTTTTACATTGCTACACCATTGCTATTATTTTAGCCAGTCAGTGGGAGACACTGTTGTTGTTGTCTTTCGGCTTTTCCCGGTTAGGAGTCGCCACAGCGGAACTCTGGTCCGCTAATGATTGGCAGTAGATTTTCATGGTGCCAAGTTGCCAGATACTGCTGAAAGGCAAATTTCCATTACGTTCTTGTTCAGTTTTGCACCATATCGCACCATTTTCCTCTTCTACATAATGCACCTATTTTCCATTCACCTACCACGTTAGTGTGAGGTGTGCCTTCAGTGCATCTGTTCTGAGACATAAGCTTCCAAACCAGTTGCATCACTATCAGTAACATGGGACTAGTGTAAACTGCAAAAATAAATGTATGGGTACAAGTGGGGACTCATTACATTCATGGGTTCCTCCATTTTCCACAAGACGTCTTCTGTGCAGCTGTAAATGACAGGATTCTTACCAGTAAAATGCAATATGTTTTCTATTTAACTGCATTAACATTTGGTGAAAAACATATTTTGCTGTATTGGTATACTAGCTCACCAAACTATGGAAACCATGACCTACACTGTGGAAATACAATCAATAAACTGTTTTGAATCCTTTTCTTCTGTCCTGTACTGCCATCAGATGTGCACACACACACACACACACACACACACACACACACACACACACACACACACACACACACACACACACACACACACACACACACACACACACACACAATAGTATTCAGTTTCACAGGCCCTCACTTAGTGTCCTGGTGCCCTAGGCCATAGTCCCTCTCCAGGCTCCCATAATGTGTTCTGTGCGTGTTGTCTTCTGATGATATGGGAATGATTTCTTTCCTAGTACACTGCATGTGCTGAGAGAATGCCAGATCTTCATCATATCAATGAATTTTTGAATCTGTCATTTTTCCTGCTGGTATAACCTGCATACAATGATACAGTCCCCAAGCAAATCCTTGCTTGCAGGAACAGCACAACTATTGTCCATCTCCTGGGGATTAAACAGGTGATAGGCCTAATCTTTGTGGTAGCTAGAGTACACAAAAACGGACAGATTTCCACAGTTAACTGCAATTCAGCTGCTCCATCACTCCTCCGTCATTTAAATTCTGAATTAAAGATGATGCTTCAGAGCTTGACTGAATGTAAGAATGACAAAAGTACCAGGTATCTACACAGTAAACAAAAGTACCAGGTATCTACACAGTAAACAAAAGTACCAGGTATCTACACAGTAAACAAAAGTACCAGGTATCTACGCAGTAAAACAGCTGAAGAGGTAAGGGAGAAGAAATAACACAAAAAGAAAAGCAGTGGATAAATAAACATTTTACATTGAGATGTCACAAAAGCACATTTGTTCATTAAAATATGCTATTTAGGGGGAAGACCTGGCTTTTGCTACTACAGCAATATGCAGGACTTTTCCCTCTGCCTAACATATGAAATGCAGACCTGTCAAATTCACTGCACAATAGGATTGCTTTCAATATGCAATTTGCCACTCGTTTCAGGGAAGCTTCAAACAAGACTGCCATTCACTCTTCCAAAAACTGCTTCAGAGAAATGTATGCATAAAAAAGGCATAAAATGTCAGCTTGTATCAACTACAGAATGCATTACAAACGTTAAGTGCACAGCTAGTTAAACAATTTCAAGTCTTACTATAGTCAGACATGTTTCCATCCCACAAAGCAGTCTGTCTTGCAATTACATCTGTAAAGACAGCAAGACTCCATCCATATCAGGTTCTTCCTAAGTTATCTCTGAGTTTATACCTCAGGGTGCCCCTCTAAGCAAGTCAGGTATCTAACCTTGTCAAGTACGCTTCCTATTTAATATCACAGCAGTCTGCTTTTACTTTGAGTTAATTAGTTTTCCTCAAGTCCAGGCTATTTTTTCTTGACCTCTTTTTCAACATGTTTTTACATTCCACTGCTCTTATCATACCCAAACGATTTTAATTTTTAAGATTCTGCATACCTTGCAGTATTTTTGTACACCTCTATCACATCCCCTTCAGTTATGCACACTTCAGCAAATATAAGTAGAGGGTTTGATAAACTTTCCTCATATTGCCATCTACAGAAATTTGCTGTTATCATACCTAAACAGAACCAGTTGATTTGCCCTTATTTCTTTCATTCATTATAACTTGCAACTTTTTCTTCATGTGTTCTATGGGGGATACTTGTAATGCTAGTTTATCTACACCTGTACCGCTTTTAACCATGTTAGTCCCAATAGGCCAGTAATCTCTTTTCAAGGCAATCACGAGGTGGTATTTATATTACTAGGACAATTTGGCCAGGACAATGGGGAACTTCCTTTACTCTTTTTGATAGGTGCCATGGGATCTTTTACATCTTTGAGCTGTCACCAACTCAGGCAGATGAGTCCTCAGTTTACCGTCTCACCCTAAGAAATTTGGGAGTTGATTTTAAGCATCTGTAATCTACTCTAAGAAAAGTTCCCCTTTTTACCTGAAAGAAAGAAAAACACAAAGAAATGCTCTGTTGAGCCACTAACAGAAAACACAAAGATCCTAGAACAAATGTGATATAATGCCAACATAGGTTTTTGCAGTTACAGTACTCGAGCATTCAAGCTGGCATGAACCCTTCTCCGGAAAGGCGCTAGCATATCACGTTTTGCAATAGCATGCATTTTCTGAAGGATATAAAGTTTGAAAGTCAAATCTCTATCATAATTTAATGATTACAGTCCTCAATGATTTGACAGAAAACCACAAATTTTAAGAGAAGCATACCAAAAATATGAATCAAAATTAAAGACATTCTGGGAAATCGAGAACAGTTGAAATCTATTCTGTGGAGTTCAATTTAGTACCAGTTATCTGTGTCAACACACTTCCTTACAGGAATTAGTTATTGTAATAGTTCCTGCACGTTCTTCTTTGCACTCATACCCCCCAGCTGCAGCAGATGGACAGAGCACTGCTACATTCATGTCTGAGATGACCTGGCTGTTCTGTACATGCTCATTTTCAGTCATCTTCTGCTTTCCACTTATTACCCACCTCTTGTTTTACTCCAGAAGTGCTCTGTACAGCTTACTTCTGGAACTTCTACAAAGCAGCAATCAAGTCATTCCTTCAGAACCACTGTCGGGCCAAGTCCATTTAACTGACTGACAACCACCTTGATGTTTTTTTTTTTACCTCCATGAAGAAAATACACTGCATGCACCTGCCCTGGTTTAGTGGGTTTACTGAGCTGGCATTATCAACGCTCCTTAGCAGGTTAGGGGCAGCCAGCTTAATGTCTTCCTAAGAGTTACAGGAACATGTCAATGTTACTTGTCACCCATCACTTGCTGGTCACAGTTCACACACTGCTACAGAATTTTGTAAAGAAACAGCACAGACTGCAATAGCTGTCCAGCAAAAGCAAAGATCTTAAACAGACTTTTCACTCATAGTTTAGAAAGAAATGCATTTCCAGACAGGAAAATAAATTCTAATTATGTATGATGGAACAATATTCTTAACAGCATTATGTTGCAAACAATTCTCAAAGTCAACTAACATCATTTTTAAATCAAACTATCTTTGAAACTGTGAAACTAACTGCAATATGTAAATATGTATTACACTAGTTGATTCGTATTTTGGGACGGGGACGGGGGGCACGCCAGTGTGAAGACTAAACTGAAGGGATCTTCCTAATCCCTTATTCATTACATAACAAAGATTAACAAAGAGCAATAATTTTCTCCACTATGCTGTATGTGAGTTGAGCCATTAATCTAATCAAATGCTAGAATCAACTGTAACTGAACATTTTAAAAACTCTTTTGTGTACTAGACTCAGTGTAAACTCAAATTTAATTTACTTATCTTCAGTCGGCACCACAGATCCATCAAATGGAGATGGAAATGATGTACAACAAAACAAAGGATTGAACAGAACAGGCTGCCATAGTCATACAATACCTGCGGACAGATGAAACAGCTAAGTAAAGAAGTAGGTGTAACAGTGCAGCACCTGCTGTTATTTTAGGCTGGGGGAAGACTGATTTAAGGAAAATGTAACTTTGTTCTGCTTAAATTAAATGTCTGTTGCTAAGGTAGTGTTTGCCTTGCACAACTGATAAATCCAATGCGACTGTCAAGACTGGTATATTACATATATCCAGGCATATTGGTTTCAAGATCTAAAGCTGAGACCATGCCCAATAATATCTTTAATATTCTAAGAGAAATTAATATTGTAAATGACAAACAAAATGGTGCAGACTCTCCTCAACTGTCAAACAGCTGTACTGATCTATCGACATCAGCATTCATCAGAACTTTGGCACTGTGATGTCACTAACTATGACGCACACTCTCTCTCTCTCTCTGTCTCCCCCCCTCTCTCTTACAATCAGGATATAAGAAAGTCCAACAGAACTGGATGTCTCACTTCGAGAGCTACGCATAACGTGAACTACAATAAGTTTCACTCTATACTCATCTGGCTGTAGTAATCGTTCTAGACAAAAAAAAAGTCCAGAAACTCTGGAGGGGTGGATAAACAGAAGGGTTAAGAGGGGTGATGGTGACCCAGTCTGCCCTGAGTGATAATAAATAAGGACACCCAGTGAAAATAACTATGCGTGTCAATACTTCCTTAGGTCACAATGTGTGTGTGTGCCTGCAATTGCCTTATGTCATAGGATGTGTGCCTACCCTACCTTGAGAATAAATCATTTCAAACGTAGCTTCAGTGAAAGCAAAAACAGCAAGTGCTGTTCACCGAAATTACTTTCACTGACACTGGAGTTTGCTTTGTTCTCCTCTGTAGTGTGACCTTGGAGTTGGTCTAGATAAGTCGGGGGAGGTCCCAACTGGGGAAGTACAGGGGGGCACAAAAAAGTTGAGTTGGCACAGTCCAACAATTACATGTGATCAAATATAAATATATAGAATTATATACAGTTCTATACTTAGCAACACTAACAATGTTCATAAAATCATTATCGCTGACATGAAAAAGACCTCATAGTTAAGAAAAATGGTAGAATTACATCAGCCATATATCCAAACAGTACCAATGCGACAGATGAATGAAAGGAACTGGTGTTTTGGAATTCAATCATTTTATTTATTAACAAGGTAAGAAAAATAAAAAAACGGAGTAATTTCATCTTTGACTAAGTCCAAAGGCAATATAGTCATCAGCAAACTTAATCTCTCTCTTTTTCAATCTTGTAAGAAATAACTTGTGTCCTAAACCCACTGAACCATCAGTCACAGAATATGCAGCTTGCCTGGCTGTATTTTACATATATATATATATATATATATATATATATATATATATATATATATATATATATATATACATACACACACACACACACACACGCGTGCCCATCCAAGAGTTTCAGGCGCATCAGAATCAGTCTGCACTCCTACTTCCACAGTAAGGAACTATTTTTGTAAACCTTTCTATCCTTCTTGAGTAAGTCCAATGTCAGAGTAGCAAAAGAACAGCGGTGTGATGTGTCCTAGTTTGTTTGTGTCTTTCGGCTTTTCCCGGTTAGGGGTCGCCACAGCAGAACTCCGGTTCGCTAATGATTGGTAGTTGATTTTTACGTGCCGAGTTACCAGCCCTGACGCACAACCTTCAATGAAGGTACGCCCATTCACGCATGTCTCCACGCAGAAGACGCTCTAGCTGAGAATCGAACCGGACAGCGTCTTACTGTGAGGCGACAACGCTACCGCAGTATGATGCAGTAATTGTAGCAGGTATCAGAATGCATTTACTATGTTTTTTTTTTTTTTTTGGAGGGGGGATGGTCGGGCAAGTGTAATGTCCTGATAGGCCACTGACTAAGATAAATAAATTACACTAGCATGTTAAAAGTTCGGATTTCAGAGGTGCAGTGCAGACATATGAGCGACACTATCTTGAGCATTTAAACCATGGTGGAGCTGATATTGCAACACTCCTCACTATAGCCTCTAGAAGTAAACTAACTTTAGAGGAACATGACTGGATGTTTGCCGAAGTGACTGTTTTCAGAGAGGTTACCGCGAAGAATGCCCTGTTAAATAATTCAAGTGGCCTCATGTATGCAGCTCCAAACCGGCTAGCTACACACATGAAGTTGTTCTGATAAAGAATGGTGAGCCAGTCTGAATCAAAAATTCTCTTTTTAACAGCCGGGTTTTCTCCTAAAACAATGAAACATACTTCTGTGTGATAAAGACTGCTGAATCAAAATGGTTTCAGAACAAAACTTACATTGAATCATACTTCTCAGCTTTCCAGATTTTTGCCTCATATTTTCGGTCAGTTTCTCATAAAATTGTGGTTTTCTTGCAAATCATTAAGTATTGAGATCAGAAAAAAATTACAGGCATTTGAGGTTCAGGCTTCATACCCTTCAGGAAATTCATGCTAATACAAAATCTGTTGTTCTATAAACTTACTAAATTTGTAAGAGCATTATTTAAAAACTGTCCCTATTTTGGGCCTTTGTCCAACTATTACTTACTGCTTTGTCCAAATTTCTTACTCTCAATCATTATTAAACCTGGCAACTGTCTTTCTACAAAGTCCAATAAATAGATTTATACAGCAGTCATATTCTTAAATATTTCCAAAGTCTTTGCTCTTGCAGTTGATAAAGACTACAAAGCGGTAGCACACTTGTACATGTAGTGGGCTGATTCTTAATGAAAAGAAGAAAAATTAAAACTGTGTACTCTTGAAAACAAAAGCAAGCTCATGAAGGTACAGCTGTAGAAATCTCACACACTCCTCAATGGGCTGCCTGCCTAACTCGTAATATGTTGCACCAAAATGTGTTAGCAATCTCATCCCTAATGTTCTCTAGACTGTCAAAGAACCTGCAGTTCTTTCTTCAATATTCAGATTCATACAAATTAATGACAGACAGACTCTGACAGAACTGCCTCGTTTTTTTATAAAAATATTTGTGCTTTTATTCAACTGCTAATTGGGTAAGTACATTACAGAACAAATTTCTGTTTCAGGCATAGTACACTGTGGAATAATACCATGACAGTGGTTGCACATGTGCAAAAATATAAGAACTACATCATAAAAACATAACCTGCATAGAAAAAATGTGAAGTTGACTATCCTTCCCTTTGCCAATACAGCCCACCTTTTTCATTTGTTGCTGATGCTGAGTTCTGTGAACTCAAGAAGAAAATCAGCCTTTACATTAAGCTAACAGTTTAATTCATTATTTAAATTTTCAAAAAACAATGCAGCTTGGTACAGGATTTGTTGTGAGCATATGCAGCCTTTGGTGGACTTTGAAAATAATGTTTCCTTTTGTGCAGCTGATGTTGTCACAGAAGGAAACTTTAAGTGAAACTGACAGAGAAAAGAAGCCACTTTCCTGCTTACTAAGATGCTTAAATTCTTATTAGAGTTTAAAATATCAGTGTGATGCCGCACACATTTTAAATGTTGCCTAAACAATGAATGCTGCTAAGAAGAATATGAGTCAGGTGTTAACAGTTTGCCTAAGGAAAAAGTGACTATTCATTTATAACAATTTAATTACCACTACACAGTCAACGAAGCACAAAATTATGTAAAACTGAGTTAAACCAACATATGCTCATTTCAAGAGCACATGTTACAAGGCAGACTATAAACTGCAGAACGGAACACAGTTATCTGTCGAGCAGGGTAGCTGAGGTGGAGAGGTTTCTGATTTCACGCACAGCAGAAATGGGAGTATTTTCAAGACAAATGTTCTCACCTTCTAATCCATCTAATATTTCAAGTGCAGTGTAAATCTGAACAGTGAGACAGTGATATTCAATACAGCCTGCAATACCTGTGTTCCTAGTACTGTTTTGTAATAAATGAGCGTAAATCAGCATTCATGAATACTGCTCTCTGTCCAAAGGAACAGTTGTTTATACTGTGCTCTGAAATATTGGACTGCAAGTGAAGGTGTGCACTGGAAAGGCAGTTTTAATTTCATTAGCGGACAGAGGTGTAAAGCAGGCCATGCTGCTTACTTTTGAAAGTAAATCTGCCAATCCACGGGTGAATGGAACATGTGAAATGTAATTACATTTTAAAGCCTCACTGGTTTTCCCTCCTTTAGCAGCCAGATGTGCGGTTGAGCAAGACCCGTGTTGAGAAGTTACTTGATTAACAAACATCTGGCAAAGACACTATTGTGGAAAACTTAGTTTAGTGGTAGCACCAAAACCATCTATTTATAGAGTCTGCAGAAAATAATTTAGTTAAACAAGTTAAACATCTTACAAAGGTAAAGGATGTAGGTGGTAGCATTGTAGCAGGATTACTGGAAATTCAAACTAATAATTTAATTATTTCACAGTCTACTACAGATTATGTCCAGATGAAGTCACTTTGGCTAGCAGATCTAAGAGAGACACTCTGATGCTCTCCCTGTGGAAGGAATAAAGATGTTTTGTTGATTTTTCAAGTAGTTTATTCAGTTAAGTAGGTAGATGGATGAGTGTTGTTCTAATAAGAACTATGTCTGCATAAACAAATTGGTTCAGCAATACCCATACTTATGGGTGCATAATAAGGTGAAGTAATTAGGTGTTTGGATTAACAAAGATTGTATTATGGCAGCTAAAGAAATGTGGAAAAAGACTAAACAAAAAATAATATAAGATTTTCGAAGTTGGAACTTTTTGAGTATGGATATGGATAAGAAATTACAAGTTACGAAAATACTTATAGTCCCTTTAATACTGTACACAGGTCAGGCATATTTTGTCAACCAAAGGGAAAGCTGGGAACCATACCTAATAAATAAATAAATAAATGATTTATAATAGCTAAGTGGAATAAGTTGATCTTCCCCATACAACAAGGTGGTTTGGGATTACCAAACTTGAAAGGATACTTCAGAGCTATACAGTTAAGGTTCACATACATAGCTAAAGCAGAAGACTGCAAATCAAATGTGAAGGAAATGACAGTGAAATGCGGGTGGGGTAGGATTTTGGATTCAGGTCCTTAAGAGAACAATAAGAACTACAAAGAATATTACATTTCAAAGTACCAAAATGTATTTTAAGAACTAAGCCAAAAGAGGAATGGAGAAAGGAGATTTTACAAACAAGAAAGACTTCGAGTAGGGACATAAAAAATAGGCAAGAGGAAGCTCGAATGTGTTGGAAAAACTTAACAAAGGAACCAAGATATTGGAAGGAAATGACTAAGAAAGGAAAAGTCTTACAATGGGATGAGGCGAAACAGAAGCTTGTGTTGTAGGTTGGAGACAACCTTCTCTACTAGGGATTCATAATACAGTACGGACAACCAGAATGGAATATGATGGGAGTGTTAAATGAATGACCAGCTTGAGTTGATTTTATAGATGACCCTAGAATAGAAGTTGCAGCTAAAAAGGGATAATTAGTAGGTCATATAAAACAACATGTTAACTATAAGAATTGATCAGAAGATATTACAAAAGATTGTGAAAAGAGAACAGAAAGGCAATACACAAAGGAGCAAAAGGAGTATATTTGTAAGGCGCCCAAGTATGCAGCAAACCCTAGGTTTATGATTTTAGCACATAGATATTTTATACCACATGTAGACCTTCAAATAATTTGTACACATGTAGACAGCAATTGTTGGGCGTGATAGAAAAGAGAAGAGTACTTGGGAACACATTTTTTTTTTTTGGGGGGGGGGGTGTAAAGATTTGGTAGATTTAAAAAAAAAATTCTTGCAAAGAAGTTTTCAGACATTTCCAGGTATCAATTTTTTAACTAAGGAAATTATTCTGTTGAGTTGGGATATAGAGACTAAATTGCCTGTACACAATAAGACTCTACTACATTTAACGTTGTTGGATGACAAAAAGCTATTACTAGAAAATGGAAATCAAAAGCTAAACTAACAGTAAAAGAATTACTGAATGCTGTAAAGTGATAAAAGAACTAGAGGGGCGTCTTTGGAAAAAGGAAGGATAAATCTGCATAGAAATAAGTGGACTCTGTGGGAAGAAAACTTACAGAATAATGTTCAAGAGAAGGAGAAAGAGTGAAATTTAAGATTAGGCAGGAAATGAGCAATCTAAGTAATGTTACAGTGAGTAATAGGATTATAGATAGTTATTAGGCAAATGACCCTCTAAAGGGCCTTTTTAAGCCTAACCATATATACTAAATGTATATGAAAGATTTTCATACTACTCATTTTATTAGGGGGTATTGGCCTAGGTATGGGTGATAGGAACCTTGGTCGCAAACCAGCAGTAAATTTATGACTCCCCATCCACTGATTCAAGTTGCACTTGATTAAGTGTAGGGAGGAACTCTGTTTTACAAGGATGGAAAATTTGTTCCAGACAAGGGATATTCTCTGGAACACATATTTGTTTCTCCAACATCTTATTTATGTTGCAGATGAGGTTTCGTCCATAGATTGGATGTTTCTAAAGGCATTTATTTTGCAGATATGCAACAGTTCCATAAGGGCTGGATCACAGGATGCTTAAGGCCAGACATAGATCACCTATCAGTAGTCTGTAGGAAATAGAGTACAAGGATAGGGCTTTGAGGCAGTCTGCAAAGGACGTGTTGTCTACACCATGTATTCTTTTTGTGAGGAACCTCTGTGGATGCTCCAGTTGTTTCACCTGGTCAGGTACCTACCATAGGTGGCATTGTATTCTACGACTGGTCAAATGAAGGTCAAGTACAATGGAACAATAACATGTCTGGATCTAGATGCCATACCCTTGCTTAAGTTCTGCAACATAAAATGATTTTCTCACTACAGGAAAAATGTGATGGTCAAAGACCTGATAGAGTCAATTCATATGGGTGTATTATCAATGCAGTAATTTCCAGGGATGGTTGTCTTTCCAAAAGATAATGTATTTTTGGCACTGAGTTTTAGACTGTGACACTGGCACCAGTTACAAGTGTTTGTCAGGCCTTCCAGGTGGATGTTCGTGTCTTAGGGAGACTCTATGACTGCATCTGTGAAATTGATCATCCTGATTTCAGAGAAGTAGACACCAAGAAGGAGTGGCCCCCACACCCAGCCTTGAGGGATTCCATTAGTGACTGGTCTTTTTGTGGAGGTAGACTCACCTATCCTGCCCTCGTGTGTCTTATCCATTAGCTAGCAGGCTATCCAGTCAGTGACATAGGATGTTATACCTAATTTTTTGAGTTTATCTACAACGCACGAGTGGGGTATTGTGTCAAATGCTTTGGGCAGGTTTGGGTAGGCAGTATACACCGTTTTGCCATCATCCATTGCTTTGGTGACCTTCTTAAAGAAGTCCACCAGGTTAAGTAGGTATGATCTGTCCAAGACAAAAACCAAAATGGATTGGATCCAATGTCTGGAGGTTTTCTATGTCACTGTTTATCATGTCCATGATCATTCTTTCAATGGCCTTACATGAAGGGCTAAATACAGCTCATCAGTATTGTGGGTTGGAAATTTCCTGGCCAGTGAATGATCCAACCTTGTGCAGAGAAATAAGAGTTGAAGTCTTCCATTCACTTGGCACAAAGTCTGTTTGCAGGCTACAATTGAATAGTGCTTTGAGTGGCCCTGATAGGTCTTGTCTCATGCTACTAAAGAGGCATCCTTAATAACATGAGACAGGACCTATCATGCTGTTAAGGAGGCATCCTGAAATATTATGAGGTCCAAACAATGCAGTACATTTGGCTTTGAAGAGGATATTGTGGACCTATTCCCTAGTGATAATTGGGAGAGCTATGGTTGAGGGTATTTTTTGAGAGGTGTCTGGGGAAGAAAGTGGGATAAAATTGGAGCTGAATTCACTGACCAGTAGATTTGCTATGTGCCTAGTTCAATATTGCTGTTTCAACTTATAACTAGTTCAGCACATTGTTGTGTAACTGACATAGCCGAAGAATGTCTTGTAGGTCTCCTTAGCCTAGGAGGTTACTTTTACTTTTACTTCAAATATGGCTTTGGTAGACTTCTCTCAAGTTGTTTGTTTAGTATGACAAAGGGGTTCTTACCTTGCTTGATATTGCATTTCCTAGTTTTGGCCATGATTTTTTTCCTTTTGTTATACAGCCTAATGGTGCCTTTGTTTTTTTTTGCATTTGCCTTGTGTTTACTTCAGGTAGGTACTACTGTCCCTATGCAGATGTATACATGATTGAAAAAAATGTTGTGAATGATTCTGCATAGGCAGCAGTGCTCCCTGGGTTAGGGTGGGTTGAAAAGTTTGCTTTGGAATAATTCCTAACAAATCCAGGGTTACCTGCTGTCTTGGGTTTTATTTTTTACTTTGAAGGAGACAACTTTACGGTTCAACCTGACCATGTGGCAGTGCAACATTCCCCCATGTCAGTGACAATGTGTGACCTTAAGCAAATCAGTTAACCAGACTGTGTTGAGGGCAACTGGGAATTTGGGTTAGTCTCCTAAATGGTCCTTGAACTACAAGCCTAGTAACTACCTATAAACCTATGTATAATGCATGAAAAGGAAAAATCTATCTTATTTTTTTTTATAAATTATGTGTACCCATGTCACTGAGTAGCATGACCTGCTTTCATATACAGTTAATTTATTTTAGGTTCTCCAGTGCATGCTGTTTTTAACTATTACTACAGTTCTAACAGATGCTTTTCTGAGTATTCAACTGTACCCCAAGGACAGTAAACAATTCTCATTCTCAGCACAACCTCAGATATGACCCAAGTCTCTTATCAGACATGTTTTCCTGGTGCACACCTAAGCAACTCCCAAATACAATATGAACAAGTTCATACAACAAAAGATATATGAGGCCATATTTTCCATCTGTCCAAGACATACTGTGCTGATCATGTAACTGTCTGTACACAACGTTTACATTATGAGACATTATGAACTCTAAATGTGTTCTAAGGTACACCGTGCAAACATGGCTTCCCCTCATCTTGACCTTTTTCATATATGACTGTTGATTTTTTTTTTCTTCTTTCAGACTTTCCAAGTACTAAATTAGAATGGTTAGACTCATTTCATGCTCTGACTGGCAGAAAGTGGAAGAAAAAATACACATGAATATAAAAACAAATTACGACCACAAAAACAGATGGAGAACCAGAACTGAGAAGTTCCCTTAGACTTTATATATTTGTGTTGTTTCTGCTATTTGTGAGTGTGAAATACTTTTAATCTGTGAAGGGCACAGAAGTTTGACTTTCTGACCTCTTAGATGTTACTAGCAGTTATAAACAGCTGGTGTATTCTAAAGATAGGCTTGTATTGACTCAATAATTCCTAACATCAGACTCATTCCCACAGACAAAGGCATCCTTAGGAATGTTTCTTCAGAAACAGAGAATCTCTCCCTCCCTCTCTACTACTATACATTTTTTTCTTTCTATAACTGGTAATACATGGACCAAGTAAAGCTCTTTGTTCTACAACGAATTATGAAAAGATCTCTCACAACCAAATAAGTCTGTGTTCTTGAAATAGATACTGAGTTGCATTTTACTCCACTTGAGATACATTTCCTGACATTAATTGAGCGTACAACAACTTGGTTATGATCAGAAACCCAATCAAAATCGTCTATGAGTGCTACTGCACAATAAAACAGAACACACTCCAGGCAGTGACACAAGTTTTCAGTCTTTCAGCTAAATGCTCAGCTTTTAAAATTAACATTACTTAAAATACTTCACTAAACAATGGTTTGTTATACCCTATAAAAACGCATCATTAGGAGACAATATTTGCAATATGAGGGTTGTCAGCAAAAGAGGCATTGGCAGCTGAGACCTCGACTCTGTTACACAACAAAAAAAGACTGATAAAATGAATCAACCTGTTCTGAATCCATCAACAACCCTTTTTTCCCATTTTGCATATGGGTCGGGGTGTCACTTCAAAAGTGACAATCATCTACAGCCAAGGTTTACATCACTGGGTGGCTAACCATGCCACAGTAGTTCATCCACACCACACACTCACACCTAATGTCAATTTAGAGTGTCCAATCCACCTACTGCACGTCTTTGGAATGTGGGAGGAAACCCACGCAAACACAGGGAGGGCATGCAGATTCTGTACAGAAGGTATCCCAGCCAATAATGAAACCAGAGAACCTCTTGCTGTGAGGCTACAATGCTATCCACTGTGCTGCCCTCAACTTGTTCTGAAAATCATATAAAAAGTGATTTGCATCTGAAATTGCTGTCCGTAGGCCTATCAAATGTACCTAACATTTAAGAATGCATAAGACAGTAAAATAAATCATAGTTCAGTCAATCAGAATGTGTGCTCACACTTGTGAAAGGTCAAAAATAATTATTCAGAATGACTACAGTCTGTCTCCTGTTGTGCAATGGCAAAACATCAGTAAGGCAGAGCAATGGCCTGGGCAAATCAAGATGTCTCAGCTGCTGCGTTGAGATGTCATACACTAACCACCCAAAAATGTCATTGTTTACTCTTAAGCATAATGTTAACAATGATACTAAACCAGCATTAAAGAATTAAATGAAAGCAGAACCAGTGCAATTACAAAGTAAAAGGAATTGTTAATGAGTGTCCTATTGTCTTCTCTTCTACAGGTGAAACACATCCAGTTCTGCACACTCATGTCTACATCCTCAGAAGTAACAGATAACGCTCTGTCTTTTATCACATTTGTTGAGTACAAAGGCTCAAAATCAGGGTGCCTTTTAATTACTGGTTATTATTCATTTATAAAACTGACAGAATATAATAATTTTTACTAAAATACATTTTAACAAAATGAATTGTATATGTGCTTTACTATCAAAACCTGCCATGATTTTACGAGTACAATTTTCACTGTTTTGTTACACTTTTACATATTTTATGAGGGACAGAGCAAAATCCTGGGGCATAATCTGGAACATCCCTGAAAATAATGGACATCTGGTTGATATTTCAACAATTACTGAACAGATACAGAGAAAACATAAATATGAACATATATTTTTCTTCTGTCTTTTTCCCTCCATGTGTTTTAACCAGCAAATGCATTGCAATGATTCATGGAATACAAGTCCAGCCCCCCAAGCATATCGTGCACCTATATGTCTACCAATGGTGGAAAGGGACTGACCTGTGTGTGCCACTACAGAAGCAGCCACGGAGGAGTTTATGCCTCTGTCTGCTGCTTCCCATGTATGTCACAGAATGGTGGGGAATGCTCTCTTTTCAGAATTTTGAGGTTCTGTTTTTCACTCTCCCAGATCAGAGCCCATTCTAGTTTAAGGGCAGGACTCTTACTGCCCTCAGATGTAGGAATTATGTAACATTCCCTTTGTCAGTTATGACTGCTTTATCAAGCAGCAGATGAAGATGTTATATTTTTCTTTGTGTGGAATCCCAGCCCTGGCGGTTGTCTTAAACAAACCTCTTCACTATAAGGCCCTACTATGGTTCCTTTGTTTATCAATGTTCCCACCCATATGCACAGCAGGGTCTATCACTAGCTTGGTAACAATAAGTTCACATTCCCTTGTCTGCAGCACATTACTAATGCAAGTAACTCTCCACTTCCTTGTTATAAACTCAGGGAGTGACCAGAACTACAACTCCTCCCACCCCAGTAAAGATCGACTGAAATCAGTTGTTCAGTTTTACCCTCCCCTGCCTGGCTCCTCCTGCACTAAAATTGTAACTTAAACAATCCAGGCTTTGGCCCTCTATGTCATGGGGTCTGACGTGAACAATTTTTAAATATATAAACATGTAAAAAATAGGGGATTGGTTGGAAACTAGAGTAAATTATATTAAGTAAGGGGTACAAAGCACAGCCCTCTAGTGGATAGGGTGAGTACAATTAAAGGATCAAGCTTTTCCTTCTCAAAATAAATAAAAAGCTTTCACAGTGCAGGATCTCATCTCAAGAACGACTTTCAAAGTTCGTCAGAGACAACATGCACACACTACTACTACATCTACAGGTATAATGAGTACCAAGATTTAATGATTATGCAGTGACGGGGTGCTTCTTCCTAATCTGTGGGGATTTACAGCAAAATCCTGGTCCCCATATTTTCAATTGTTTACTAAATGATAATGCTTTTTGGTGGAAGCTCAGACAAGGACTGAGAACAGACCGCATCAATACATCTAGAATGCATAATAAACTTTTAACCTTGCAGAGATGGATAACCCCTTTATAAGCCAGACTTAGTCACCATCATTGAAAATGGGTTGCATCTATATATCCTTAATTCTAAAACAGTACCTTTAGGTTACAGTATCTATAGGTAACACTGTAGACATAAAGGTGCAGAGAGGGTAGCTCTATACTCCTTTTTCAATGTTTATGTTTTATCCCACAGAAAGATGCCCTATTGGCATCAACAAAAATTCGACTTACCACTTACTACTACTTCTAAAGAATACATTCTTCTAACGCAACATGAACATCTTGTCAAACTGCCATTTTAATACCAGTATCTGTGTTTTACTCATGCATATTCTTGTATACAGCTATTCCACTACAAATGTTTGTGCATAATGTATTCCATTTCAACATGATATTGTGATAGTACTAGTGAGAACGTATTGTACCAGTGTCACTGTACCACTGTGACTGCACTTATATGGTTTTAGGTAATGTGAACGACTTAAGATAATGTGCCTAAAGAAGTCGGTCTATACAACTTTTCCTTGATGGGCACAAGACAGAGTTCCAAGACTCAGCTGAATTTTTTGGAGTGAGTTTAAAGTGGAACTATCTAGCATGTTTTTGGGAGGAGGAAAACCACCATATTGCTTAACCTCTTAGCTCAAGAAATCTGGCCAAAATCAAAAGTATTGGGGCAACAAAATGCCCAAAAATAGGGAGAGATTTTATAAATTGGTCTTATAAATGTAAAAGGTTGCTAGAATGACAGGTTTTGCATCAGCATGCACTTTCTGAAGGATATAACATCAGAAATTCAAATGTCGGTCATTATTTAGGGAGTTCAATCCTCAGTGGCTTTTCAGAAAACCACAAATTGTATGTGGAGCAGATCAAAATATTTGGCAAAAATATGGACATTTTACAAAAACCTGGACCAGTGAGAGGAATGAAACCCACAAAGTAAGAAAATGTAATCCATGCAGGTACTGGCTGAAGGTCAGGATTAAACCTTGTACCTTGTGCATGGCAGGCAAAGACTTTAACCATTAAGGCAACCATATCTTTAGGTGATTTGTGTCAACCCAGCAAAGACTTTGGTATTGAAACTGCAGTATCCTTACAGGAAGGCCCTTCTTCATCATTCCAAAGAAGCCACATCATGACCTTTGATTAAACGAGTACGGAAACAGAGCAGAATCCCAGCAGAGTTCTTATCTAGCTTGTTCTCTTTATCCATCACAGCAGACGTTTTACATTCACACATTTATAGGTTTATAGCTATGTCAAGACAATGGAGTCTCATGACCATTCTCAGCTTGTAACATCCTCCCCTCAAGGCGCACATCTTCTCTCCAGGAGAGTTATACTGGTCAATCTTGGACTAAATTTGTGGATGCCCATCCGATGTTTAGTTCATGTTTAAAGGAAGATGATAATTGGCACTGCTTAACATGAAGGGGTAGTTCATTCTAG
This sequence comes from Protopterus annectens, assembly GCF_019279795.1. Taxonomy (NCBI): domain Eukaryota; kingdom Metazoa; phylum Chordata; order Ceratodontiformes; family Protopteridae; genus Protopterus; species Protopterus annectens. Next base: position 603,807,515 of record NC_056729.1, on the reverse strand, counting down.
AGGTTTGGGAGACTCTGGGTTGTCAACCTGTCCCTCCACCATGTTTTTTTTAATCTGTCTGTAAAGATTTAGGTGCCTGGTTTTAGTACTGATCGAGATACTGGACTTGTGGAGAAACAGAAGGTCCAACGCAATCTGGTCTCTAATGGTGCCTCCACATATCTCCCTTCCTCACATTTTTTTGGTTTCCTGATATTCTCTATTTGCTCCCTAGAGTACAAGGCACATAAGCTTGTTTACATCTGGTCTTTTTACACATGTACATATAAAACATTTACAAAATAAAATATTGTGACACAAATAATATTGTTATTTAATCAAAATAATGGAAAAGAACACACAGCTGCAGTACTACCTGCTCCTAAGGTTACTGACAAAATGTTACTCCTTTCTCAGGGTGGCCTCAGGACAATGGCTATTAAAGTATTAAAGTATAACAATGCAATAAAATACATTAATTTTAATGAAAAGGAAACTTATGATAAGACATCAGAACAAAATGACTGCAAGGGCAAGCAATGTCTTCCCAACATGCACGCACGCACACACGCACGCACGCACACGCACACACACACACACACACACACACACACACACACACACACACACACACACACTTGAAGCACCTCTGCATGTGTGTCATGGTCTGATTCTTATGTAGCTAAATGCAAATAAAAAAATAAAAAAAAAACATGAAATTAAGTAAAATAATTAATAAATAAAATGTAACTAAACAAACAAGGAAATGGGTACTGCCACTGCATCACTTCCTCTGCAAGCAAAACTGGAATACACTCACATTATCAACACACACTGCATGCTGCTTTGCCCTTATCTTGCAGCTACTTGGTAAATGTTGCCCCCCCCCCACACACACACACACACACACACTGATTAATATATTTCTGAGCCCCAAAAACTTAAAGAATGTTGGTCAGAAGTCTGACTCTGAGAAGAATATCGCTCATACTAGAAAGAATTGTCATCTAATCTATACACCCTAGAATATAGGCATTGGGTGTCAGGGCTATTTCAGTTTGTAGGTTATTACTGTCCCAGTAAATGTAGGTTTGTGCCACTAGAGGGAGACTGTTGTGGTTTTTCAGAGCCAAAGATGGCCACCGCTGTGGAGAGAAATGGGAGCTTAATGAATATTTAAAGCATGGCTAGGAACAACAGAAACAATCATCAGTCTGCATCCTGGTTATTGGCTGACCAATCAGTGAGATAAATCATTGGAAAAGGTACTATTGGGAGCCAATGTATGTGCAGAAAGTAAAAGCTACTACTGCACAGCAGGTAATCTAAACTTTCAGCTCCTTTCTTGTGTGTGGCAGTTAGTGCAGAGAGTTAAGACTGTGAGTTGTAGTGCCTATGGGACAAGATTGGTTTCCTTCAGCCCTCATTTGCCTGCTGTATGACTTTCAGCAAGTCACTTAACCAGACATTGCTCCCATGTCACCCCTGAAAAGGGGATGTGTGTTCAGTAGGCCAGCATTGTTAACAAATAGGTATTATCATCTTGTTCCATGGTATAAGGGTGGTCACGGTGGTGCAGTGGTTAGCGCTGCCACCTCACAGCAAGAGGTTCTCCGGTTCAATCCTCGGCTGGGGTGCCTTCTCTGCGTAGTTTGCATGTCCTCCCTGTGGTCACGTGGGCTTCCTCTGGGTGCTCCAGTTTCCTCCCAAAGACATGCTGTAAGTGGATTGGACACTCTAAATTGGCCCTAGGTATAAGTGTGTGCTTGTGTGTGCCTTCTGTGGAAGGTTGGGCGCCGGGCTGGCAACTCGACACCGTAAAACTCCACTGCCAGTCATGAGCAGACAGGTGACCCGCTGTGGCGACCCCTAACTGGGAAAAGCCGAAAGAAGAAGACGACGACTCTGGCCTTTGATTCCAATAATGAGTTCAAATCTCAGTGGAACCTTCCATGCTTTCATTGGGGGAGGTGTTAGTTTAATGGTTAAGGTCTTTACGTCACAGATACAAAGTACAGTATTTCTTTCTGACCTCTGGTTGTTAGGTAGGCTTCTAATAGCCTGCAGACTGACAGTCTAGTATATATCTATGAAGATGAGAGTACATTTTTGGCCATGGGGTTGATAGAAGGGTTATCTACCTTACAGATGGTAGATACCTGCTGACATTATCTTAGACCAGAAGGAACTGAACCGATCATCTTGTCAGAGCTACTGAGATGACATGTAATGCTATTCTCAGCAATTTATTTTCAATGGAAAATAATCAGAGTTACATAATACTTATCAAAGACATGGGTAAAGAGCTCGGCAAACTCTATTATGCTATGCAACAGGAGTGATTAAAATGCAACAATTATAAATGGCAGAAACTCTGCTAATTATTTTGTTACAGGGTTAGTCAATCAATTCGTTTTAAGGAGATAGCAAATGTTTTTCGTTACATTGTCTGACTTGAATAATTAATTATGGATTACAAGCACCCTACTCTAAAGGAATATAATCCAGCAATATTGGTTAGCACACTCATTGACAACTGTTTTATGTACCATATGGTGATGGCATTCTTTTGATGGTCATTGTAATGACCCAACTTCAATTAGCGGCTGCAGGAACAGCTGGGCAGGGGAAGATAGGGGTGAGAAGATATCCCAGTCTCATCCATCCTGAGGTGACACAGAGAAAGGCAGCGCAGCTGCACTCTACTGGAGAAGTGGGGGAGCATTAGAATACAGTTATAGGCGGTATGAGGAACACACTGCAAGTAAGACAGAGGGTGGGTAGATGACTGGAAATGAGGTTTCTTTTGTCAAATTGCTGGGCATGTTTTCCAAGATAGAGTGAAAAGTCAAACCAGGAAGAACTCAGAAATTGTTCAGTGCTGAAAAAAGTCAGATAGGTGGTTTGAACACCTAAGGAGGATGTCTTCTATGTACTTCTTGTGGTATGTGTAACTAGGCAAGGCTTTCTATAAAGAGGCCCTGGGGACACCAGGGATATGTTAGGATTATTCATACTTGCTAGAAATGCCTGGAAATCCAACAAGGTAAGCTAGGCACTGCTGCTGGGGACAAAGTCTTCTTATTTGCCTTGCTCAGCTTTCTGTCACCACAGCCCCATGGAGGACAAGTTATTTAGAAAATGATGGAGAAATAATTATGACTAGAAGGTTGTCAACTGTATTTGACTTGCTATTTTGCCAGATTTGACATTAGAAATTCACAGAAGACAGTAGGCTTAGAAACATATTCTCGACAAGCATATAAAGCTGACAAGGTCTTACACGTGTATGTAAAGGCTAGGAGAGACTACCTTTATGGTCCTAAATGGATTCCTTTCATACATGACAGTTAAGATATAAATCTTGTACAAACACTGCTCATGGTTCTGACAGGAGAATGATAACCAAGTCACAGCAATGACTCACAGGGAAGTTGCCAGTTTATGAATCCAAACCAACATCTGACATAATAGCAAAAAAACTGGATGAGAATCCTGTACCAATGCATGTTGTGACTGAATATCATGAAAAACCCTTACAAAATACAGTAATTTTGCAAAATCTTTGCATTTGCTTGTTTCCACCTCACCTATTTATTGTCTCTCCATGAAAAGTTCAAGTCTCGATAAACCATCTCCTGACACTGTGTTTCAGACAACAAAACTACAAACTCACACCTTTAAAGTGGTTCTCCCTCTACACCCCCAATGTGAGACTTCTACTTGTATGCACTAATTCCAAGGCTGCTGTACCTCAGAGCAAGGGAAATACTCAAGACTTATTTCCCCATTTACCCACACAGTCAGTGCAGTTACTCAGAAGTCACAGTCATGGCCTTCACCAATAAGGATGATTACTGTTATGTATGCAGATAGTTAATTTAACTGGGTAAGTGGACTGGCCCATTAAGTCCTTTCAGACTTAACCTAAGTCCATACCCTTCAACCTCTTAGCCCAAGAAATATGGACAAAGCCTGCAATACTGAGGGTACAAATGCCCAAAAATAGGGACAGATTTTAAGTGTTGCTCTTATAATTTTAGAAAGTTGCTAGAATAATAGGGTATGCATTAAAATGGATTTTCTAAAGGATATGAAGTCTAAAACTGAAATGTACAACGTTATTTACTAACTTAATTCCTCAGATCATCCCAGTGATTTGCCAGAAAACCAACAATTTTATGAGGAACAGACTAAAAGTTTAAGCTATCACTTGGAATTCTGCAATAATCTGGACAGTTGAATGGTATGCCTAGGTCAGAAGCATAATTAGATAATTACAATTACAAAGTTCAAACAATTCACACATTGGAGTTACAGACATAAAGTATATATCCTACACCTGAACAGCAACAACCTATTTCTCTTAAAGACTATGTTAGTTTACCAAGACCTTTTTAGAACATGAGAAATGAACCCTGACTATGCCCTAAAAAATCAAGTTTTCAAAATGTAGATTTTTCAATCAATTATGTCCCTGTATTAAAACTGAAAGTTTATACTGGGAGTGTTTAGCATAAAAAAATGGTCGCTGAATTCTGGGTATACAATGTTTATGCCTAGCTGGTGTGCATTTTTTAAGAGTAAAGACTCCATGGTGAATATATTTAATCAGCAACCAATTAAAGATGATCTTGGCATCCTCAGTCACCGTTGCTGTATCTGTTACCTCTATGCAGTGCATCTAGGGTCTCAGCTAAGTTCATGCATATGCTGTTTTTCTAATTGCTGCTATTTTCATGAAGTTTGGATTTCTTACTAAAGTTGTTAAATTACATAAAGTGCTTGAAATTTCATGTTTCATGCACAAAAAATAGTTGCTAGCACACTGTCTGCTGACACCAGCCTAATTTACAGTGACAATTACACTGGTGATATAACTGTTTATAAAGCTGTTGGTTGTAATTTTCATGAAGTTCAGGTAGTGTCATTAAGACAAAAATGATTTGAAAGCAGTACATATCTGCTTCTGTCACTTTTCCCTTTTGATCTTGATTCTTTACAAACTTACTTATTTGTTGACTAACCATGTAATCCCACTGGACACAAGTGCCTCATTTTATGGGTGACCTGGGAACATCATCTGCTTAAGTGACTTGCATAGAGCCACATAACATGCAAATGAAGGCTGGTAGAATCAAACCATGTACAACAGCAGCTCCTTTGCACTAACTGTGAAGTAAGAACTACGGGCAGTAGGGGCCATGCTGAATAAAAAAAAGATAAAAAACACAGAAGTCAATAAGCTTTTACGGTCCCTAGATGATTTAGAAAACAAGTAGACAGCATAAACAAGAGAAGTGAAAAACATATAAAAATGCATCTATGCAGCTACTAAAATGTTGCACAGCACAGGGTGGAAATTGCTAAAAGCACAATTATGAACTCAGGATATTGTTATGAAAGTCATAAATCTGAAGCTTAGCTTCTCTTCAGCACAAAAGAAGCAACTGCTGCTTGTGAATGAAATTTACATGTGAATAATTTACTGATTTGCAAAACTTTATACAGTACATCACAGACAAAGACAGATGGTGGCATACAGATAAAAGCAAAAAGCACCATCCATCTTCATGACACGATAGCTTTTTGTGAGGAAATTTTAAAAAGAACAAATCAATTGCCCTTTAACAGATGATACATAGTACAAAAAAGGATAGAAAAACAATAACCCATGATTTGTGAAGAGCTCTGCTGCAAACAGAAAGCTAAATAAACAGGGAGAGAGAGGGAATAAAACTTAAATAAATGCTTTATGTTTGTAGCTTTGCTTTGGAAAAAATATGTATTTAGGCCACACAGGTGACATGCACTCAATATTACTTAGTCCTCAGCACAGACTAATAATAGGCAGGTAGCTACCACTGTCTTCTCAGCTGTGATATGTGAAGCATGCTAAATCATGTTATTCTTTTATATAAACCAAGCTTAGAAAGAGAAGGGAAAGTATCCCACCATTCTTTATTAAACACCTTTGGGCACTGTACTGCTCCCATCATGCACTAGGAACACAGACACCATTCTTACAGCTAGGATTCCAGGTGCTGGAGCTTTGTGTCCCATGTATTCATCTAGCTGTTTAATACAGGTTACAGATAACTATCACAGTTTATTTTTATCTAACTGTCCACTGGAGCCTTGATTCAGTCATGACATAATTATATCAAGAGACAAGTAAGTACAACAGCAATATATGTGCATGCATGTGTGTGGTATGAAAAATAATCATGGCGGGGCTTGTGCTTTAAATATTGGCTCTAGAGGATTGTCACTGGTGATGTGACATATAAAGTCCATGTGCAAAAATATGAAAAGGGAGTTTGTTGATGGATACAGCGATACACAAACAGTAAGATGCATAATACTGCATTATGCAGCAAAGCAAAAATTAAGTACAAGGCAAAAACCTGACCACCTGCCTAACAATTTCTCACGTACACTAAGTTGGATTTTTGACGATTCATTCTCCACATTACTGGACTTGCTCATGTGCTTTCTGATATTTCAGTTACCCATCAGGTCCGCAACAAATACATAAATTATAACAAAATTACTGGCAAAGGGAATAACTGAACTGATCCTTGCAAATGTCAGCTCAACTCACACAGAATAATCTAGGAAACAGCTAGAGAAATGCTTAACAGTAAAAAATATTAAGTACTGAAAAGACAGAAGTGAAATCAACAAGGATAATTTTGAAAGGACACAAACAATGTCAACATATGTTTCAATAATTCAAACCCGCTTAGCTGGTGCTTCAGGTTTTGCTTCAGAAACAGAGGTACTCAAAATTTCAACAAGTACAATACAAAAAAGCCATTGATTCAATATATATATATGACTTACAAAAAAGACTTTTAGAACAAAATTACATTACTTCAAGTGAGGTTCTTGCTCGTACAAATAATGAAGCCAATCATTATCTGAGCTATTTGAAACAATAGTATCATTACAGTTCAAAAGCCATCTTAAAACACAGACCTGCCAGTGAAGTACAACATGGTTTTAAGAAAGAGCACTGGACATTTACTGCACGAATATGGCTAAATGGTTCCATGCACAAAACAATGGCTAAAGGGGAACTCACAGATGTGGTCTTAAAATATGACCAAGGCCTTTGAATACTCACATTACAGTATTCCTCTCAGGCAGGCTAAAATGCATCCTCTGATAAAACAGATTTAGCCTGGATCACAATCTGAATGTACATATTATATAACATGCATAATATTTCTTACCTTAAATTTATTTTCAATGCTTTCACACAGGGGATACTTCTTGTTTTCTAAAATGATCAGCACAACTGATTCATGTAGTCTCATCAACATTATCTTGTGCTTAAATCTTGCTCAGTTATACCCTGGGTCATTCTACGGCAGAACACCAAACCCAGACTAAGACACAGCTTGTCTAGACTTTGGGAAAGATTCAGTCAAAAAAGCCTGGTTATAAATTTGATCAAAACTATGGCTGTGTTACTGGATACTGCTAAATTACTACAATTACTACCTCTAGAATGGGCATTAGAGATACCATCCGGGGGAGCTAGTGAGACAGTTGGTAGTCTGAACTGTTACATTTTTAAGGCTTACGGGTAAATCCCTTCACCTGCCTTTCATAGTCACGTGAAATATCTACTACAAATACCTCTTTGTTACAAGTTAACCAGCATTAGTTTCATATTTTTTACTGTTCAGAAAACCTGTTCTATTAAATTTTTCAGGTGATTTACAGTAACATTTCAAAAGTGCTCCTGACCCCAAACACATACACACATACCATACATATGACACACATACACGCTCACCCAATCCAACTTAAGGAGGTTAAGGCTGCAATTTGTAATGGTGTATCTATTCTTAATTATACACGCTTCATTATTACTTTGACTGCAGTCATACAAGGCTGCTGTCAAGGATGACTCAGTACTGCCTAGCCTCTAGATTTCTTTTCTTTCCTAAAAATGCTTTATTCCAATGGTAGTGACTTATAGTTCTGTAACTAATTACGAAATACATTCCTATATGCTAGTTGTTTGCCTTAAAAACACAGCTATGTGATGTACATAAGCATGTTGAAGCAATGTTAGATATTATTTTATAAGTGCCTTAAGAATACAGGGCTGTTTCTTATAAATTTATCTGTTTAGCAATTGTTTTAAGTGGAGCTTTTCTCCCCGGGCCTTCGATGAAAATGGACCTGTGTCCAGTTGGACTTTCCCGGTCATCAAATGTAAAATAAAATAAAATAAAAATAAATAAAATCTTCAAATGTGCAGAAACCCTAAATCACTACGAAGGAAAACATGGAGCATCGTTCTTCCACCTTAAACTGACTAAGGCTCTTTGTTCATATAAAACAAGGCAATCGTACCACTGTGTACTTAGATCTGTATGCCATCACTACCCAGCTGTAGGTCAGAGACCCACATGGAAATACTACACAGGACGTTCAGAGTTTAATCTTCATGTGTGAAACACCTGCCAACTAGCATTATCACAGATGCAAAGCATTTACAAGGGGCTGCCCTATAACAGAGAATACACATCTGTCTATCGAATCACTACCACAAACAGCAAAAAAGAGAGAGAACGTCAAGGGTAAAGAGCCTCACAAAGTAAGAAAGCAATGTAAATTTCAGAAGAGCATTGCCCCACAGATGATGAAACTTTATCTATAACTTCAGGCGTACTGATTATCCAAAACGATAAACATACAGCTTCAAATGACAACTTCGATTGCAAGCTTTTGCTATGCTAAGTTCACAGTGTAAAAAATAGCTTCACTGTCGCAGAAGCCAAATAGCATTGTAGTGCCACAGTATTAAAACAAGTAAATACCATAAGAACAAAGAAACGAACATAAAAACGAAGAACCCTTCTGATGTAAACAGACAAGCGCTTTCAGCTTTTTCAAGCCTTCTTCAGATCCAAGTAAGTGAACAGGGTTCAGTGTTTAAAAACCTAACATCCAATGAAGTGGACTTCATAGTGTGATGAATATCAGCCAATCAGGTTACTCCATTGGTACACACCTCCACGAATTTCCGACAAACATTAATTTAAACTTTTTATTAAGAAAATAACATAACAATCTTACATTCCTTTTAAAATAATGAAACACATTTTCAGAAGGGACCATTATAAAAAGCTTTGCAGTAGATTCTTGTTTCAAAACGAGTTCCACATAAAAGCCAAATGGAAGAAAAAATAGAAAACTAACAGTAATAGCCATAAGGACACTTCTTTCTGCTTCATTTCAGCAGTTTCTTAAGGCATCAGAACCAGAGCCAGCATACCCTGGAGTATTAAGCATAAAAAGCAAACAAATCATGAACAAAGATGACTCATTGCTCGTCTACTTTTAAGGAAAGGTTTTAAAGGGACACAGCCATTAAGGCCAGGAGGGCAATCTGCCCTCAACCGCGTTATCCACTTAACTTCTTCTCTCTCAGTTAAGTTAACCAAATCTCCTTCTCATGAAGTAAATTGTAGCTTGGAAATGACCATGAACACAAAATTATGCCCATCGTGCTCACGTAAATGAAGAAATAGAGAGTTAGTTTCCTTTCGGTTACGAATATCAGAATGATGTTTGGTGATTCTTTCCTTAAACTTCATGTTAGTTTTTCCAACATAAAATGCTGTGCATGAAGTACAGGTAGCTATATAAACAATGTTGCTAGTTAAGCAACTAGCTGATCCATGAATGATATACTTCTGTTTGGTAACCAGATGCATAAACGTGTTGCTACAATTAATTACATTGCAGACCTTACAGAAACCACATTTCTTTGTTCCTGATGAATTATTGCATACATAGTTAGTACCTGTCCCATCATTTGTACATAAAATTTTTTTAAGGTTCTTTTTGTTCTTAAATAGGAAACTTGGGGTGTCTCCAACAATCTCTCTCAACTTTTTATCCGAAGTTAGAATTGGCCAAAACTTTTTAATCACTTGGCAAACATTATCATGGTCCATGGTATAAGTTATAGTAACCCTTAAGTTAGATGTTCTTTTATACATGACTGAAGATGATGTACTTTCACCTTCTGTAACCTTAGTGGAGTAAAAAGGTCTACCATTTCCTTTGCGTATGTCAATGATTTTAGTTTTATTCAAATCCAAATTTTTCTTTCCATATCCTCGTTGGCTAAAGTTTTTAATAAGCCTCTCTTCTTCTTTGAGAAAGGTTTCCTCTTCTGTACATAACTTTGAAATCCTTGCAACTTGATTTTCAACAATGTTAGAGAAGATATGCCTGGGATGCATACTAGAAAAGTGAAGCATGGTTTCGCCACATATCTTTTCTGTACAGACAAGTATCTATCCATTTTACCGGATCAAAGAACAGTCTCACATTCAGAAATTCAATCATCTCTCTAGATGTTTTTACATCAAATTTCAGGAAGGTAGTTGTCTGTGATAGAAAATTAACAAAACATCTTAAATCTTCTTCATTGCCCTTCCATACAATGAAGGTATCATCCAGAAACCGATTGTAAAGAATTATCTGGTCATTCCAAGTGTTACTAGCATCTTTGAACCAACCTCTCTCCCATTTAGCCAGAACCAAGTTTGCATAACTGTTAGCACGGGGGTGCCCATGGCAACCCCCCATCTCTGCCAATAATAACTATCATCATAAGTAAACACATTATAGTCCAGCACAATTTCCAACAGGTCACATATCAAACGTGATTCTACCATCTCTTCAGTTAGGAACTCTCTTACAGCTTCGATGCCATAATTGTTTGGTATAGAAGTGAATAAACTATTGACATCTAGGGTGACCAATAGCAGTTTATCGAGATCATCATGATTTTGTAAAACTGTATAGATGATGTAAAAACTCAGCAGTATCTTTAATAACAGTGGAGGCCTTAGGTAACACCTTTTTTAATTCATATTTGATGAACATAGAAATAGATTCCGGCAGCCATCCTCTGTCAGCCACTATTGGTCACAAAGGTGGACGTTTGAGATCTTTGTGAATTTTTGGTAGTCCACTGACAGTTGGTATAGTGGGGTGCTCAGTGACAAAAAGATCATACAGATTCTCACTGATTTCTCTTTGTAACAGCATGTCATAAAGAACATGCTGGATTTTTCATTTCATTATGTTTAGTTCACTCTTACTGATCAAGGAGTAGGTCTTTCTGATCAAGGAGTAGGTCTTTCTATCACTTAATAGTTCTTTCATCCATTGGACATACATCATTGCATCCATTACTACTATAGCACCTCCTTTATCAGCAGGTTTAACCACAATGTCATTCCTTTCTTTAAGTTCTTTAAGTGCCTGATTTTCTTCTTTAGTTAGATTAAAGAACAATTTTCCTTTATGAGACATTCTTGTTCTCATTAGCTCCTCTTCGCAGGCATGAATAAAAAAATCAACAGCTGGGTGATTGAATGGAACAAACATGCTAGGTTTCTTAAGCATAACGTTGCCTTTGGTGGGTCATGTATCATTTCCATCACCAAAGATGTACTTCAAAGTAAGATTCCTTCCAAACATTCTAAGATCCAAAGCAAATTCATCGTGTGGATTTAGTTGCAGGAATAAAACTAAGGCCTTTTTCTAGTAGACCTACCTGAGAGTGAGTAAGCTCAGTATTGGAAATATTAACCACTAGAGAGGTTATTGTGTCACTTTCCTTTTCTCTCTGCTTATAGAGCTCTCTGTTCAAGAGACTTTGTTCATCATTAAAAAAGGGAGCTGCTCTGTGATAGTAACATGTTGTGCTCCTCTCTTAGGTATTGCTCCTAATGGATGATCATTAGTACCAGTACTATTAGAAGGACTGGTATAATTAATGTTAGAAATTGTATCCAAGTCATGTCCTTGTTCAATGATACAAGCATTTTCATTAGTGCATATACTCCCACTCGGGACTCTTTTGACAGTAGACTCTTGTTTGTTCATATGATGAACCTGTGCACTAACCAGAAGATCACGAGATCTATAATTGTTATTATGGTGCAAAGATGTATCTCTCAGCTCAGAATTTCTGTCTTCTTTCCGTGAATGTTCATTAATATTCCTAGTTTTAGGCCATTCAAATAAATGGCCTTTCTGTATGTCATTAAAGTCCCTCATTAGTTTCTGGTTCTTAATGCCTTTTAGTCTGACTTCATATGCTGTTAGCTTATCTTGTAAATTCTCCAGTTTCATGAAGTTGTTGTCAGACAAATTCATATTCTCAAGTTCTTTTTCTTTCTCCTCTATCAGAGTACTAACTTCTTCTTCTTGAGGCTTAAAAAAGTCTACCAGCAATTTCATGTAACTGAAACTCGTCTGTATATTGACTGCTTGCCATTTGGCTAAGAGCTCAGGGTAGGTGTTCCCATAGCTGGGCATACACCTAACCCTGAGGCCTCTAGCAATAACCTGATGATGTAGGCAGGCTTCCATATGGAAACACTGCCATTGTAACCTCTTTAGCTTAATGGCAGCATTTTCAACTGTTTTAAAGATAGACTCAAAATTTAAATCAACCTTATCAGTTTCAACAATTGTAAACTCAGTTGTTGCCAGATTCAACTGAATCAGCGGATTGGTTGCGCCAGACATAAAGCCTGTTGCTTTTTCCTCTCCATGTCCATTAAATCTAAGTACATTGCAGAAACAAAGCAGTAAAAAGTAGTAACTCTTATTACAAACTGTGTGCGGAATACACGACAAACAAAAACAAAGTCCAAAAGAAGAAGTGGCTTCCGCTAGAGAACGCTCAGCAAAACAACAGCAATGTAAATATCAGAAGAGCGTTGCAACACAGATGATGAATCTTTATCTATAACTTCAGGCGTACTGATTATCCAAAACGATAAACATACAGCTTCAAATGACAACTTCGATTGTAAGCTTTTACTATGCTAAGTTCACAGTGTAAAAAATAGCTTCACTGTCGCAGAAGCCAAATAGCATTGTAATTCCACAGTATTAAAACAAGTAAATACCATAAGAACAAAGAAACGAACATAAAAACAAAGAACCCTTCTGATGTAAACAAACGGACAAGCGCTTTCAGCTTTTTCAAGCCTTCTTCAGATCCAAGTAAGTGAACAGGATTCAGTGTTTAAAAACTAGTAACATCCAATGAAGCGGACTTCATAGAGTGACGAATATCAGCCAATCAGGTTACTCCATTGGTACACACCTCCATGACTTTCCGACAAACATTAATTTAAAACTCTTTATTAACAAAATAACGTAACAATCTTACATTCCTTTTAAAATAATGGAACACGTTTCAGAAGGGACCATTATAAAAACCTTTGCAGTAGATTCTTGTTTCAAAACGAGTTTCACATAAAAGCCAAATGAAAGAAAAAATAGAAAACTAACAGTAATAGCCATAAGGACACTTCTTTCTGCTTCATTTCAGCAGTTTTTTAAGGCATCAGAACAGGAGCCAGCATACCCTGGAGTATTTAAGCATAAAAAGCAAACAAATCATGAACAAACATAGCTCGAGAAAGTAAGAAAGCAGTCCAAATGTAAAACACAAAAAGTGAGGCTCACCATGACAATCGAAGCAGACCGTTAAACTCTTTATTCCAAAGAAGTCACAATACAGTAAGTACTTTCATGTCTCAAACAACACTTCATCACACTTTACAGGTTACTTTTCCTAGGAAGCATCTTTGAAAAAGGTAACACATAAAGGCTGGGATTCAAAAAACCTTCCCAGCCCTCACAAAAATGGCTTTGGCCAAAAGGGATTAAATGTGATTCAGACATATCGGCTAACTTGCATGTCTGTGACTCGCACTGTGTTGTAGATAGAACTAATCAGAACTTTGCTATGGTAATCACCACTTGCAGCTCATGCATCACATTGAAACAGCCACCCTCCCATTCAGTCTTACAAGAGCGCATGCACATACACAAACACACGCACACATTCTCTCTCTCAACTGTCCCTGATTTTACAAAAAGCCCCTGGTTTTGCTTCTATATTTGCCTTGTCCCTTGTAAATCATAGATGATCACAGTCAGTCAGTATAACAACAAACATTAGAGTTACATATTGTTTTTTGTTCAGAAAATGCTTCATGATACAAATCCTGCTGTTTTTTGTTCTACT
>NC_056729.1:603650941-603788441 GCF_019279795.1 Protopterus annectens | reverse complement strand
GTGTATGTAGATATATACATAGATAGATAGACACACACATATACAATACATATACAATATATATATATATATATATATATATATATATATATATATATATGTATGTATACACACACACAGTATGTTTTGCGTGTGTTTGTATGCATTTCATTTTGATTCACTGAAGGAAAAATAATGCGTGAATGAGGCACTTTGGGCATGTTTACACCACAAAATGAACTTAATGATGTCGAATGCTACTTTCAGTAAACCTCAAAATATACCTTTTGGCAGAAGCAAGCCTTGCTGCACCACCCAAGTAGAGGGGCACCTCAAATCTCCCAAAGTCTTACATACTACCTCTATGCTCATACAACAGTGGGGAACAGTGCAAACCCCATTATTACTTAAAGTAGCAAAATTATTTCATGGTATCAGCACTTGCTGAAAGTGTCTTTGCACACCTGACTCTGTTTGGCTCCTGTGTGGGTGTATCTACATAAGTATATGCAAATATATATATATTAAGATATAGATATACAGATAGATATTGTTTGCTTGTTGGTTGACTGGTTGCATGTGCTGGTACAATTGCCTTTTCAGTCATGATGCAGACCACATGACAGAAAAATTGGCATCCAAATGGAGAGATGAAGAAATAATCAAGAAAACAAGAGTAGTACTACTGGAACTGCATTCACTCTCAAGTCCTGGTGAGTACCTTCATGTGGTGAATCCTGTTTTTACAAAAAACCACCAAGACGGTAACGATGTACAGACTGCATCTTACATAGCATATTATCATGGAGACAAGTAGGTTAAAACATTAAAAAAATAAAGACAGACGAGTGCACAAGTTCCAGAATAAAACAGTGCCCAAATTCTAGTGTATACATTGGTGCCAGGACTGGAAAAAATAATGTAGAATCCTCAATGGAATTAGGCCAGGCTCAGTGGGAGGATGAATCCCTGTTGCAGAAGGAAGTAATACTCCACAAAAACTGACAGGCCAAAAAAAAAAAGAGCTATAAAGATGACAGCGTGGACTACTGAGGATAAGAACAAAGTTAAACATGGTTACTTTTATGCAAGAAGTCCAGAATTTCCAGATAGAAGACATTAAAAAAAAGATTAAAAAAGAAATTAGAGGAAAGAAAAATGCATACAGAAGAAACACTGTCTAAAGCTTCAAATGCAAATTTGCAATCATTAATACAACAGATCCAAAAAAAAAAAAACATTACATAGATAAAGAAATTTTGGGTTACCTGGAAAAAGAAGAGAAAGAGGAAGTGCAAAAATATATAGAACAAAACCCAGCCATTTTGAAAGGTATAAAAAGGAAATAGGGACATGGGAAAGAAAAAGAGATCTGATATAGTGCAATATTTATGCACAGGAGAAAGGCATACTAATCAATACAAAAACTAGCTCAAAAAGATATTTGTTCAGAAATACATACAAAGGTACCCAGATATGGAAAATTTCACAATACAAAAAAATAAGAAAATAATGGGGGGAACGCAGATCAGAGGATTAATAAGATAGAATTTGAACAAATAGAAATTGAAGTTATGGAATACTTGCAAAGTGAAGGATTTGGTGTAGAAAATCCAACATAGGTAATGTCACAGCATGATAGAAAAGTCACCGAACTAAGGAGAAACAGGAGTAACGGGAAGCATCTGATCAGCTGCCACATGAATATACTCTGGAGCATTCAGCAGGAAATAAGTACAAAAGTTCACTTGGAGTTGCTCCGCAAGGGAAAGAGCAGAAAACAGTCGCAATTCTGACACAGTCAATGTTGTGGAATGATGAGCCAAGTGAGTAACCATATGAAGGAGCAGCAGATGATGCAGGGTGCAGCTGAAGAGGATATGTCACAGGTAAATGTTCTGGGACTTTCTGTAGAATGCCTACAAGAAACAGAGAACCAAGAATGTACTCTCAGTTTAGAAGAAAATGATCTAAGAGAAGAGTTGCTTTATTGAATAGAAATGGACCAAAATATTTCTTTCAATGAAAGAAAAATTACGGAAAGTAAATAATACCCACAATATTAGAAGTCTGGTAAAACAGATGAACACAGTAATCAAGACTATTAACAGAAACTCACATGATGTAACAGAAGTAAATATGATAGATTACTGTGCAACTAAATTAATAACAGATGAAGTCTTACCACAAAAAACATTGAGCAATAAAGGAAGGGGAGGGAGGAAATAAAATGCCATCATGAAAACATTGGATGGAGAAAACTATAAAGCAATTAAGACAAGAGGTGTCACTGTTAAAAGAACAGAAAAGAGGGAAAAGATGAACAAACACATTTAGAAAGCATGACATAAAAGCAATATACATTATCAGAACAGACCAGGATCTATTGTACACTACTGCAAATAATAAACTAAATATATCAGCACAGACACACAAACTTACATATGAGATAAACATAAAGAAGAAGTATAAAAAGTCTTTAAATAGCAGGATTTGCAGGCAGAAAACAAGATCAATGTGGAAGAAAGACACCCACATATTTTCAATAGTAGTAGGACCAATGGGTCTAATAAAAAATAATCTACAGTTGTATTTACATATGCTACCAAAATATGAAACTCCATATGAATTGCAAGAGGAGTCAGTTTTGGGCACATAATGGGTGCTGCAAAGAGCACTTCTGGCTAACATCAAAGATTAAAATAATATATATTTCATGAACTTTAATTATACCTTGACTTAATAATGGGCTCCATTTCCGTCATGGTATTAGAAATCCAAAAGGCAAGGGGAAATTAAACTACAAGAAACATACATAACTATATACATGGAAAATTCTTACTTTATACTACGTTTATATATAGTCTGTTCTGGAAATTTTTATGGATAAGCAGGGAAGGCTGACAAAAAAGGGCTCAGCGTGTATTGGTAATAATAATACCCACTTTTAACTACACAGGTCCACTGGATTCGTAGTGCCTTTTCAAAAGTGACCCAGGAGCAATGTCTGGTTAAGTGATCAAAAATATAACAAAGCAAAACATATATCAGGGCAACAGGACAAAGCATTTATAACTAGTATATAATGACAGCTGCAGGACCAGAAGGCAAGGGACAAACATTAGGAGCTAAAATATGAAACAACTCTGTATTACTTTTGTGCTGTATATTTGTCTTTCCCTAGGTTTAAACAGAGTGCAGTATCAGTAAGTGAAGATACAGATCTCAACAAGATTATAGAATGACTTCAACAATGTTGTCTGTTACAAGGCTTCCTGTGGGTACTGTTAAATAAATTTGGAACTGAGGAACCAGGTTAAAAACACTTTGCACTTTGATCTATCTGGAGAAGAGTCAGAAGGGTAGTATTTTATGCTGGACAACTCAACACCTTTTTAAACAGCTGGTGAGATAACATACACTAAGAACAGAAAAACAAAATGCTTCACCAAATGCATGAATATATGCACTTGTCAGTTAGGTCTGCCAAAACTTGGGCAAGGAAGGGCATGTTGTTATGAAATATCTGCAAACTTAATTATGATAGAAATATTACAACAGTCTGATCCTCCTTTCGGCTTTTCCCGTTAGGGGTCACCACAGCTTAACAGTCCGCAGAATGATTGGCAGTGGAGTTTTATGGTGTTGAGTTCCCAGCCAAGTGCACAACCTTTCACAGAAGGCACACACTCACACCTAGGTCAAATTTAGAGTGTCCAATCCATCTACGGCATGTCTTTGGGATATGGGAAGGAACCGGAGCACCTGGAGGAAACCCACACAACTGCAGGGAGGACATGCAGACTCTGCACGGAAGGCACACCAGCCGAGAATTGAACCATAGAACTCTTACTGTGAGGTGGCAGTGCTAACCTCTGTACCACCATAGTCACCCCTTGAACCATTAAAGAAAGAAATGGTCACATGTGGATGGGAAGGGAAGCAAACAAAGACATGGACAACAGTAAAGTGAATGTTATGAAGCAGCAGTGAAGAAAATATACCACGGAAAACAACGGAAGCAAACACAGCTTATTGCACATCATTCAAATTCCCATGAGTAACATGTGGCATCGGGTAAATGTGCCAGTGGGTCAAAGGTGATTAGAAACAGGTTATTATGGTGGCAGATTTACAAACAATTAAATACATAAAATAAAAGGACATAAATGGGAAAATGAGACATTAACCTCTAAAAGAGTCTATATACAGACAGGAAAAACAAGAGCTTTTACAAATTCCAAACACAATCTATAAATGTTTCTATGAATAAAAAGTAGTGAAAAACAACTACTATTAAAATCTGGGTAACTAGCAATCTCACTGCAAAACATAGTTGAAAACATATTAAAAAACTATCTCAGAAAGGCAAGCTCTGTGGAATACAGGCTTTGTCCCTGACTCTGCTTAACAGGTACCCAAGTTATAATAGCATCTTAGGCACTTGAGAAGCCAGCAGCTGCTGACTTGCCCATTCTAGAAGAAGTGTGCTAGAACCCCTGGCTACAGCACCACATACGAGAAGGCCTACAACTTGAGAAATCACAATGAGGCCATTGGGGTTGTGTGCCATGGAAGGAACATGCACTCCAACTAGAACAGTAGTCATGAAGAAGCATGCACTCATGCTCAGTCCAATGCGGTGGACAGTGCACACCCTTTTTCCAGTCAAAGAGGGCATATTAGTAGACCTTCAAGTCATTGCCAGCATCCTCTTCCATCCCTCCCCCACTATCTTAGGAAAGTAGAAGTTAACAGTGACAAATAGGGCAAAGAATATAAAAAAAATGTAAATCAAAATATAGTCAGTATCTATGTTAGAATAAGCCTTAAAAGGTATATTTTTCATTGAAATAAAACACGTGGACTAAAAATAAAGGCAATAAAATATAACATTAAAGAAAACTAATGAAAAAATATTTCCCACTTGTTAATGCAAGCAGTAAGCAAACACATCATCTATCACAAAAGATGGACAAACAGCACTATATGTGCAGCAAAAAACACAAAACAAATTAGTTACCTGACAGGCAAGACTACTAGTAAAGAAATGAAAGTGTATTGAAGTTTTCTAAAGGCCAGCAGCTAGATACTGTATCACAAACATTAAGCAAAATGAAAATATTTTTATTTTCATCTAATTTTTCACATTCTTATTATTCAGGACAGTATAGGACATAGAGCTTTAAAAACTACAGTGTTACAATCCTATGAGGCAGTGCATCTGACGTTTATTAACAGAGCAAGGGTGCTTGATAGCTCAAATTAAAATAAAAGAATAATTAATATAGAGTAGCAAGAAAATGAACTTGTTTAAAAACTGAAGGCGTGTAAGCTCTGAGAACAGTAATTATAAAATGGGCCTATACTTCATGATCGAAGTTTCAAAACTTTGAATCTTATATGGTCGACAACATATTATCGAAGTTTTGAAACATCGAAAATGTAATAAAACACAACAACCTACAAAAAACAAATCATTTAAATGCTCTAGATAGGGGGGCAAGCCCCCCCTTCACCCCCCACACCCACCGCTACTTAAATATATCATCTTCGAGATCGCACTACAGTGCAGAAAAGGGAAATCTTCCCTTTCCGCACTGTACTCTCCATTAAAAGATTCAAAGTTTCAAGACTTCAATCATATGGTGTCGACCATATCAGATTCGAAGTTTTGAAACTTCGATCTTCTGGTATAGACCCTTATAAAATATATACATAATTGGTAGATCTTTTTTGTAGCACCATGCACTAAAAACAAAAATATCAAGTTTTGTTGGGTTACAGTCACAGATGCATTTCATGTAGGAAAAAAGGCAAAAAACTGGAGACAAATGGATTGCATTATAGTTTCAACTTTTAAAGACTAAACGGCAATTCATATTCCAACACATACTTAAAGTGTGCTCAAACTATGCACATAATATAATGGTTACATCCTATAGCAGGTGGTTGTCTCTTAGTCTATGCAAAACCATGTGGATAAATGAAGGTTGCATCACCTTGTACTCCCTCTTTTTAAATGCCTATGTTCTATAACAGTGCATGACAACAAATAGAAAAGGAATTCCAACGCAGCACTTGGAGAAAATTAAAATGATGGTATAAGTAGATGATATCACAAAGTTTCAAGGGCTAGAACAGTGATTACCGAAACAAAAGTCAAAACAGATTAGGAATATGATATGTTGTGATTAACTATAATAAATCTGGAAGGTATGCATTGAATTACATGACAGTCACCCTCACCATTGATTTAAAGGTTAAGGGACACAGTTTAAGAGTCTAAGGAATTAGCTTTACTCAGTAAATTAAATTCTGCTAAAGACAACAACATTCAGAAGAGGAAAGAAAATAATCTATATAATAATTATGACACATTTCTGTTACTTATTTTTAGCTTATAAAACATTTTCTACCGACAGAGTGAGAATCCTGATTCATGTAGTTCTGCCTAAATGGGTTTAAGGACATAATCCCCCTACAAAAAAAAAAAAAACGTTTGAACAAAATGTAAGAAAGTGTTATGATACTTCAGATTTTCTCCCCTGCAGAATGGAAGACAAAGATAAGGTCAAATTTTACAGTGTGAAATTTATTTATTTATTTAGCATTTATTTACCAGGAAAGTCCGACTTGGAACAAAGTCAATTTTCAGTGGAGACCTGGGGAGGAAACTGGAGTACCTGGAGAAAACCCACACGAATGCAGAAGGACATGCAGACTCCGCACAGAAAGCATTCCAGCTGAGAATCAAACCGGAGAACCTCTTGCTGTGAGGTGACAATGCTACCGCTGCACCGTCCAAAAGTAAAGTCAAAAGGACAAAAATATTCTGGAGCTATGATAAAATAACCATTATAATGATGCTAGAAAAGGAAACAGATGGTTTCTATATTAGGAGAAGGAAGGTATAAGAAATTCATATTAGAAAAGGAAGGTCCAAGATTTTCATAGTCTAAATCGACATTTACACTTTTGTCTGGGAGAGCTTGATCCTGTGCCTGTGAGAGCTGATCCTGTGGCTGGACCTAAATGGTTATTTTAACTTCATACATGGTCTAATAATTTTCTTGTAGAGTCACCTGACTTAAGTAATTCAAATATATTTATTTTCTTTTTATTCCGTTATTATGCTTTGCCACATTTTGGATTTGCAGCTCTTCTCCCTAGACCTACTAGGACTTTGTCAGTAATCGGCTGTTTCCTTGGTGTAAAGGTTAGCACTCTGGACTCTAAATTCAGCGATCTGAATTCAAATCTCAGTGACCTGCCTTCTGGAGTTGGGAGGTCACCATAATGGTTAAGGCGTTTACCCTACAGACACAAGGTGCAGGTTTTGAATCTCACAGGGGGTAATTGGCCAAGCTTAAAATGGTACACAAGGGCAGTTAGCCTAGAACTAATCTATGAACCTATAAATGTTATTTCCAAAATAAAATGCAATTCAAACAAAAAAGTGAATTCTGAAACTCATCATTACAGATTTGAATTATTTTTTGCAGAGAACCTTTGTCACTTGCAAACTTCTGCTACTTAACTCTGAGACTGCTGTTCCTTATAGCAAAGGGAACACACAGAGGTATTGCAACCCATAGGTCACAACTTTCCCTGATTTTGCAGAATGCTCGGATGTTGCATTCTGTTTTTGCTCTGTCCTTCATAACATTTTTAATTTTTTGATAAATTACAGAGGACTGCAGACATTAGTGTTCCAAAATTCTGTCGCTTGGGAAATGTATGTTAATGCAAAACCTGCTGTTCTATTAACCTTTTTAAGTGAAGCACAGAAATATTTAAAAATTGCCACCCCTGCCATTATTTTTGGGTTTTTGAAAATTCTTGAACAAAGACACCGGAAATTATGCCACAATTTAATGGATGTTTCCCTACACTCGACATCTCAGTACTGTTATTCTGAAGATCAGATATTGGATTCAATTTCAAAAGGCACCTCATTTATACAGCAGTATAAATAAAAGAGTATGTATGGAAATACCCAGTTTCCTGAATTAACAGATGATAACAATGTACAGGCAATTCCCAAGCCGTAATTTCTAAACGCTACTCTGGACCACGTTGTTGCCTCACAATTAGATGTTGCCCATTCGATTCTCAATTAGAGCATCTTCTGTGTGGCGACATGCGTGAACAGGCCTTCCTTCGTTGAAGGTTTTGCATTAGGCCTGGCAAGCCAGCATGTAAAACTCTACTGCCAATCATTAGCGGAGTTCCGTTGTGGCGACCCCTAACCGGGAAAAGCCGAAAGACACAAACAAACTCTGGACCACTGCTTGAGCTAATATTTGCTACTGACATCTATGCACACAAATTGTTGATAATGATTTTGCTGCCTATCTAACTCTACAGATTTGACTCATTTTCTATGATGGTGAAATTATCCAGCCATTGTTATTAATAATTAAGAGCAGGACTGGAAAAGAGATACAGGAGAACTAATAATGTTTCACAGAAAGAAGCCTCTCTGGGGAAAAACAGAATTCATATCTCACTAAACAATATTGCCACTCCTCTCTCCTTCATTCTGCCATAAAATATTTGTGTGCATGTGATGATGTGTATGTTGCATGTGACACACACAACACCAACCACCATTAATTCATTCCATTCAGATATAAATGTATATAAATATAAATATAAATATAAAATGTAAAAATGTAAATATATGTAAATACACCCACACACACACACACACCCATACACTCAAACTGAGAATTCATATCTCCTCCTGATGATACTTTTCCCTACTAAACAATACCAAATTACTGGGATGTAAATATGTTCTGTGCAAAAACCCACACTGCTAACCAGATCACACAGCACACAGGCACCAGCAGGTGACAGCTCTTTGCCATTAAATCTCTGAATTGTCCTTGAGTTGCTTTATCCACCCTCTCCCCAAACAGCTGTGTTCTCAAACGTGATCACCAGCTGTATGAATTGGTACCACCTCTGCAGCAATGGGTCCGTGGCAGAAATAAGAATTCTGTAAATGAAAAGGACACCAGTGCAACATTAAAGGGCCACATGGCATGTAGCACATGATAAACCTGGCATTGTGATGCAGATGAGAAAAACATCCTTTTGTAAAATGGATGTGGAAAATATCAGGCAAAACAACGTGTGTGAAAATGGATGTGGAAAATATCAGGCAAAACAACGTGTGTGTGTGTGTGTGTGTGTGTGTGTGTGTGTGTGTGTGTGTGTGTGTGTGTGTGTGTGTGTGTGTGTGTGTGTGTCTGTGGTACAGTTTCTTTATCAAAAATAAATGCAGGATGACAAAAGCAGACCAGGCATGACTGCATCCATTTTAACCATGTTCCAACTCTAAGAAAAACTGTGTTTTGGGTTAGATGTTGCCAAACATATTGGTGCAGACATTTTTCTGTAGCATCAACCTTGGAGGTGAATTGCAAAAATCTGCAGAACTCAAAAGAAATAGATTTCAGTTAAAGTAAATGGAAACCAAGGTTTAGAAAAAGAAGTTATTCAGGTAGTTAGCAGGAGCAATTTGGTTGTAATGACTAACTGCATCATATCCTTGAAAAACAACTGAAACCACAGATAAACATGATGAGCTGCACAGACTTCATTGCTGTACATAAACTGCAATTCAGGTAAACAAACTGGACATAGCTTTAAATATCACAAATTAAATAATTAATCAACATGAGTCACATAGGAAGAGTAATATTACTTGCACTATATATTCCCAATTACAGCATGTACATGCATTCATGCACAGGGTCTACTGTGGGTTCTTCAATTACTGGCAAGCACTGCAAATAACACTGCTCAAATGCACAAACACTTGAATCATATGCACAGAGGTCTGTCAAATACTCTACTGAAGTATTTTAGCAGGGAGCACACACATTAAGATAAATATAAATATATTTGTGTGTGTGTCCGTAGATGCCTGCAAATGGACAAGGAAGCAAAGAAAAAAGCTATTGGATTATTAACAGGGTGAAGCAGACAGAGCAAACTGATATTTCATGTTCAATGCAGCAGAAAAATACACAGAGTACCAAACTGACAGAGCACATGGGAGCTTCCTATGTACACAATCAGGGATTGGGGTCAAGACTGGATCTAGATAGTTAGTCATTCAGAGTAGGGTGGCTTATTCCTCTTCTGGTGGGGAAGGTTAAGGAAATGTGCTGGGCAAGCTCTGCTGGAAAATGGTTTGCACATGTTTATTTACATATTTATCAGTATAAATGGATCCTTTGTTTAAATCACAAACCAGGCCATGACAGCAATATTAAACAGTTTGTACAAGTCTTCATAAAGTAAACACATTTTATATAAGAAGGCCAGCTCAACATAGTCTAAGGGATCAGCAGCCTTGTCCATCTAAACATATAAATCCCAAAGCAAAATAAAATATGTATCTGGTTACAGAAAACCTCTACTGAACTGTTATACTTTTTAAAGATCTGAACACTTAACACATAAATTATTCTAGCTTATGTGCAGATTTTAAGACAATGCTTTAGTAACATCTCTGTCTTGCAAATGGTTATCTGTACTCAAACCTTAGTTAAGGAAAGAGGCACATACATTACAAAGAAGCCATATGTATAAAGATAAACATCACAGGGGAGCCTTGTTCTCTACCTGAAGAACAGAAAGGTGTGTACATTGCAAGGCAGATGCCACTACAGTGGTCAATGTCATAAAACACATACGAAATGACTCAGAGCTGTATATACATCATACACATACACACAGGAGCACGCGGCTTGCTAACACTGCTGTCTGCTTACATTCATGAAGGCTATGGCGATGGGAAATGATGTCTACATGCATGGACCTCACTAAGGGGAGTTTGTGAAACAGTACTACCCCAATGATACATTACACCATTCACTAATCATACGCCATAATGTAGTCAGGGACCACAAAATAATGAAAAGGTAAGACATTGGTTGTAGGATGAGATAAACCCAAGCTGGATGGTCTGTAAAATGGGAGTAATGCAATAAAATGGTACGAGGGTAATAAGAAAGAACCTGTTACTTTGTTCTACTGACACAACATTTCCTATTAGGAGTGTGCACACATCAAACAATATCCTGAATAAATGTCATTCTAAACAAGTGGATGTTCTTCTGAATACTTTGTAGCTCTGTACAAACACAGGCATTCAATGTGTGCAGAGGCATCGTTACTCAAAGCAACCTTCAGCACTGTTATACTACTGACTGCAATACACTTCGGGAATGGTAAATAACTACTAATGTGATACATACAAGTCATATAAAAATAAATTACAATGACACTTGTGTCTTACTATAAGTGAAAATATTCTGAAAACAACAGAACAGTTCCAGGTATACGTCAACTCAAAGAAGTTAGAAAGACATTTCCATTTTTAATTTTTGAAAAAAACAATGACAAACTTGTTCACAGCTTTAAACAATATTTCTTCAAAAACACCAATCAGAATGCAAGACTGAACCATCCAGCTTGGACAGGGAAGGATGAAATTCTGACTATGACCCAGCTGACCTTAGCTTGACCAGAGATTTGTCTGTTGGAAGAGTTAAGAAGAGGAGATAGAGATGAGCAGCCAACTCCAGGTGAACCATCCTGAGGGGAGAGGAATGGTTCTGGTAGGCTGACTGTCACCATGGAACTGGAGGCTTGCAAGAACCAGTACAGAAGGAAAAAAAACAAAACAAGAGCAGGGATGTTGATGCTTCCAAGCCAGTGGAAGTAGCCTTTACCGGTGCATGCACAGACGTGTGTATGCATAGTGGGACAGCCTGGTGAATAGGCCCTCACATCAGTCACTGGGAACGGAAAGGCTTAAGGCTGATTAGCAACATTAAAGATGGCATCCCAGGGCCAGCCTCAGGTTTTGAGAAGTGGCAGTGGCAGGCACTGAAAGACTAAGGATGACAGTCAGCAGGTGGGGAGGTAAAAAAGCTTACAGATGAAAATGTACATACCTCACCTTTCACAACTGTAACATCAGATTTGATAAGACCACACTAGCAACTCCAGATAAAAAACAGAAAACGGAGGCTGTTCACTGCTGACGCATTATTTTCGCTGCCATGATTATCACCGATGAAGACCAGAAAGCATATATGTTATCGAATCTCTGTATGCTTCCTTTTGCTCAGGGGATGTTAACAGCAATAAGTCAAGTCAGTGTGAAGGAAAAACAGACACAAAATGCTCTGTATGCAGCACTCAGTTACACATGTAGTTCTGCTGTGATAATGCAGACACTAATAGTGCCATCATAAACAGCATCATCCGTGTTACAATACAACATTCACAAAGTTTCTTTTGTAGACAGCACTGTTGCACTAATATTGTACATCTGACTATTCAAAATCAACTATTATGCTATTTGAGACACTCCTAAAAATGCAACTTCAATTCCACATTAAACATTAGGCACTAAAGGCAACCTTCTGGCTAAGTCACTGAAGAAAGGTACCTAGGTATAACGTTTAACTAACACACACACACACACACACACACAAAAATCACAAAAGCAACACTCAATTAGCTTAGATTAGCATACAAATACAATTGTTTATTTATTTATTTTCATTTGTTTACTGGGAATGTCTGACTATGCAAATAAGCCCCTTTTCAGCAGAAGGTGAGGGAGAAAAGCAGCACAAGAAATAACAGTAATAGTACATGTACAGCATATAGAATACTCGAGTAACATTAAGCAGCACTAAATACAACATACAGAATACTCAAATAACATTAAGCAGCATTAAATACAAGTTCCAGGAGTAGTCTTTACAGTAGCACTTGTGCAAAATTCAAAAAGCTCAGGTCATTTTGGAGCATTACATACAAAGTTATAATGAATAAAGCAGACAATTTGAAATAAACAAGCATATTTTGCAGCAACATAATCAGCAGTGGGTGCATTTCAGTAGTACTTTAGATCAGATATAATTATTTGCATTTTGTCATATGAAGAGCAAAAGACACAAAAATCTGAGAGAAAAGAAAGTCACTGACAAGTATGTGTGCACTGGAGAGGTAGTTTAGAAATAATTTAAAGTACTATCAATGGCATAGGCAGGAGTCAAGCAGGAACAGCTTAACTTTATCTTTCAAGATGTGTGAATTGCTGAGGAGTCTGACTTTGAGGTTGAATACCAGGTTTCTGAGATGGACTTGGAGTAAAGAGCATCACCTATTTACTATGAGCTTTGTAAATTGAAAGAAGGTGTCAGTGGAGGATTGAGCTCTCCTGGTGGACTGGAGTTGTAGTCGCTTAAGGTAGGGCATTTTTCAGGATGAAAGACTAGTGTGCAAACTGAAGTTGACTATGTGAAGAGATGAGGTAGCTCAAGCCAGTTCAACTCCCTGAAGACAATATGGTGATGTGTGAAGTATGGCTTGTTGGAAGCAAATCTGACTATTTTATTACATCAACACTCTGGTTTAGTAATCAGGGTGGAATGGAGGTTGATGATGAAAATATGAAAGACATACAGAAGTCTAGCTGTAGGCAGGTTGATGCTAAAGTTATCCGTCTACTTTCAGTGACATATTGTTTGTCACCACTTAGCACATCTAACTTCTGATGTGTTTTTGATTGCTTGTTGGACAGAGAGATTGAATGTCATGGTGTCATCTACAATAACCCCTAGTAATTTAGTATTATGGACAACCTTAACATTTGTGTTAATGCAGAGGTGATTTGAAACTTAGCTTTGCATTTGGTATGAGATTCAGGGGTATAAAGGACTTTCCCAAGAAAATCTAGGAAAATTCTATCATTACAAATAATAAAATGTTGACAATCTACCATTATTTGCTCTAAACTCTGCAGAGAACAAACTCCCACACTCAGCCAGTGACTGTGAACAACATCTATAGGTTCATAATCCTGGGTGGACCTGTAGAACATCACTGTATAGTTCTAGACAAATCCAAATGGCTATCAGTAACTGCTAGGGTAGGGTTGCCACCTTTTCAAATGCCCAAAGTGGGACATTTTTTATAGAAACATCAGATTTCGTAGGGCAAAACATATCCATGGCAAGTACAAATGAAAGAACTTCACTTTTTTGCCAAAATAAAAACTTATTCTTGTAGCATTTGAGTTGCTTATTCTGTTTCTTATAATAATTAGATGTTTCAGATACAAAATAACTGTTTTATGCAACTATTAAAGAAAATACAGGAAATATTTTTGTCCTACAATCTCAGGACATTTGTCATTTTTTCAATTTTTTTGCAGGACACAACTGCCCAAAGAGGGACTGTCCCTCGTAAAGTGGGACAGGTGGTAACCCTATGCTAGGGTCACTCTCCTACTCAAGTTTGGCATTCAAACTAATTCACTACTTAGAAATACCCACCTCTGGTGCAAACACTACACGACAGCCATAGAAACTATTACCCATGGTCCTTTACAGACAACAGACAATGTCATATTTTTGTCGAGACCCCATGTTAACAATGCAAGAGGTGAAAAAAGCCTTTTCAAAACATGCATTTGCAGTGTGGAACTCACTATATCAAGGTATCTGAAATTAGCAGGAATTAGGCACATTCAAAAATGAGCTACTTCAATTTCTTGATAAAGAATATAACTGCCAATATTTTGACAGTGGTTAAATCTAGTGTATAACAACTAGCGTATATTTGCACACTATTTATGTTATTTGTAAACTATATTAGTACAGTTGCTTGAAATAATGTTGCGCATATGTAACTACTGCTTTCAATTGCTTCATCTTTTATTTCATAAATATATAAGCAGCTAATTTTAAAACTGTAAACTACCTCACAGGGTATCACTGTCATTGGTAATTAAAATCTTCCATATTCCTCTACTGTAGTTTGGTGAATGAACTCGCACAGAGTTTGATGTGCTGAAATAACATGCTCATATGTATCATCATCACCTACACTTGCAATCCCTAAGTCACACTATTGTTATTCTGCAAACTGTTATGCTCTTTGAATTGCACAGATGATAACAAAGGATTTTAACTATCTCTTGAAACTTGACACTGCCTAACTGTTCCTGGTCGTGGCTGAATATGGTCTGTGGACCAGCCCACCTACCTGATCAGCAAAATTAATAAAGAAATAAACTGAGACTATTAAATCACGAATTAGAATCTCTGTTTTAAGTTTTTACTCTACAAAAATCAGTAGGGTTACTGCACGAATCCCAGAGCATAGGGTACATTATAAAACATAATGCAGAGAATACATACTACAGTTATACCAACACATTCCTATCCTGAGTATATTGACTATAATAAAACAAAACAAATGTCAAATACTCTTTTTTCAAAAACACCTTTTTATATTATCATTTAAGAGATTGGCACACATACATTAACAGAAAAAAAAACATAACAGAGCCTTGTCATACATTATACATTGCGTATGTTTTCTTTCTTTTATAACAATTGTCATATTCTCCAACATTACATTTATTTTGCACTTCTTTCCATCTTTTAAACCTAAGTCCTCCTCCTGAACATTATACTGCATATACTGTTCCCACAACTCCCATTTATTTCTAAGTAACATGCTCATTCCCATTTCTAAATATCTTACTTTCAGTTCTTTTCTCTCTCTAAGATTCAGTACTTTGTAAATAGATGTAGCATTATAAGAAAAAACAAGAATCAAACCAATAATGCCACAAAGAATCCACAAATGGTTAAGATCAAAACATTTATTAAAAAAAAAAAAAATAATTTTTAAATTTATTTTCTCTTTTTTAATTATAATCTTCACATGTAGTTGTTTATTTCTATTGCTTACTATTATTGTTTGTAATACTTGTTTTTCTTGTACTGTAATTATATATTGTATTTTCTGGAGGTTTTCTCCTCGGGTCTCCACTGAAAATGGGACAAAATCCCAGTTGGACTAACCCGGTTAACAAATGTCAATAAATAAATAAATACATTTTGTCCCACTAAGAAGACTTCATCAGAATTACACAAAGTTAGAGAACTGTTCACAAAACCCATTGGTTCATTCATTTGTTCATTCAGGTTATTGGATAATTAGCTGTGTAATTAGGTTTTCTTAAAGCCATAACACTAAGTATAATCCAGGAACCCATAAAACAGTTAGTACATTCTGTGTTAGATGTTTGATCATAAAATTCTCCTGAAACGTGTAGAATTTAGTAAAATAATTTATTTGCAGTTTATCAGCTCTGGTGTTCAACACTGCGGCTATTGAAACATGTTCATTCAATCCTGGTGGAGAAGTGGTACTGAGTCTATGCTGCCACATAAGTTCTCTGTTTGTAAGCCATCCCTTCCAGTCACCCCCCTGGGGTTAATATTAATATTTTCCAAGCTACAGAAGGAAAACTTCTCAAATCCAGTACAACTAATTCAGTGCTTATATAAAGCGTTATTTTCTTTATGATTTGCTATATCATACAGATGTTCATAAATGCGTGTTTTAAGTGCTTGTTCTGTTTTGCCAACATAATACGCTGGACAATGGTCACACCTTGCATATAGATGACTCTGGGTGTAGCACAATTTCCTTTTTGAAAAGCAATTTTACTGATAAAGATGTTATCAAGTTCAAGAGTTCATACCTTAATGATATAAGAACAATGTTTACAACAACTGCAGGGGTTGGTCCCCTGTCAAAAAATGAAACCTCAGGCATTTTGTTTTCAAAAATTTTATTGAATTTTTTGCTGTTTTCTTAATAAAAATGGGTGCAGCCCCCACCACACTATGCATATCTGTGTTAACTTTAAAAACGTTCTAGTTTCTCTTAACAATATCCCCAATCTCATTAAAAACGAATTATGTTGTAGGATGAGAGCTTTTTTTTTATTTGACCTCATGTGTGTCATCAGGTGGTTTGTCGGGACCTAATCCTAGTAGGGGTTTAAATCCCCAACCCTATTCATTAAACACTTCCTTGATCAGATCACTAACCAAGTTCTCAGGGTAACCCCTCACAATAAACATTTATTTCAGCTTAACCAATTCATCCCACACCTCATCATACTGGGATGTCATCTTCACTACCCTTACTGCTTGACCTTTCACTTGACTTTTCCTATGAGTGAATGGATGGCAACTAGAAAAATGTAAATAAGCATTACAGATGGTCTCTTTTCTATAAATGTTTGACTTAAATACCATACTGTGTGAGAAATAACGGTATCCAAGAGTAATCCTTTTGGCTGTTCCAGCTACAGGTGAACTTTAAGAAATCTGTAGTACTATTTAAATACTCCACAAGATAATGAATCTCATCTGTACCATCCCAGAAAATAAAGACATCATCAAGGGACCATAAATACATATGGAGGTTCTGGGGCGACCTAGTATTACGTACATGTCGATTCTCCCATCCTAGCAATGCAGTGTTGGCAAAAACAAGGGCAGAAGCTGCACCCATAGCAGCACCCCTTCTCTAATTTATGTTTTTAATTGCTTTTGCCTTTTGGTTGGTTGTTGGCTGTCTTGTGACTTTGTTATGCTGCTATATAAATGTGTTTTAAATTGTGTTTTGTTACACTGATGAAGGATTTTATCTGAAAACTTTGTTTTGTTTTAATTAAAGTTTTTCTAATTCAAGCTATTGGAGTTGCTATACTGTTTTTCTTCTTTTGTTCTGCACTTGCTTTTAATGGTTAGCTTCATTACAGGTCTCTGGTTCTTTTTTTGTACAATTCGAGTCCTTCACTTTTAGGGATAACAGTAAATAAATCAGTAACATCAATTGTCAAAAATATTAGTTCCTTCTTCCAAATCCTATTCTTTAAATGTCTCAAAAAGCCCCAAGGATCTTTTATAAGATGGAGTGTTGCTTCAATGATGCGTTTTACTTATTTATCAACCAAAACTGCCATGGGATGGGTTTTTGATCCCTGCGCTGAAAATACTGACCTAAAGGGGGTTTTACCTCATCCTTATAGATTTTCAAGATCCTGAAAATTGTATGAATGATAAGCTTAGGTTTTGTTAAAAATGTAAAAGTCTCAACATTGATGTGATGTTCTAACATATACTCTTCCAAGTAGGAATCAATTCTCTGGTATGCAATGTTAATCTGGTTTCTATATATGGGGTTATAAGATACAGTATTGTGCAAAATATCCACCATCAAATTGGAATAATCCTGCACACCAAACAACATAACTCCACCCCCTTTATCAGGTTTCATGATCCTTATCTTACTATCTTTCCTAACTGTATCCACAAATTACTTCTGTTTCCTGGTGACATTATAAAGTACCCGTTTATTCTGGGAATGCATCCTATAAACGTCCTCCATTACTGCTTTTTCAAATACTTGTATAGTAGGGTGAGGAGGAGGATTGAATGTACTTAATTTCTTAAGATAGCTCTCATTCTGTGAAACAAGTGAAGCTTTGCTATTTGTTTTAGCATGTAAAAAAAATTGTTGAAATTAAGATTCCTTGTAAATAATTTGAGCTCAACCAGGGAATCAGCTATGTCTACACATCTGGTAGGAATACATTTGAAACCTTTTAGAAACAAAGTAAAATACTATTTTGGGATAGGGAATTTGTGTAGTTATAAACATTAAACCCCCTACATGAACAAATAATGTCATCATCCGCATTAGTTACCTTCTCCCCCCCCTCCCTGCTTGTGATAACTCATCTGAGGGGAACGGTATTTTAATTGCTGGAGGTGTTGTCATGAATTTAATTCTTATTTCAACTGGCTTGCCAGTCTCTCCAAGCATCTCGGTAACTGAAAATCCTGGGGCTCAGTCCAAAAAAGTATCCAACTCTCCCGTGTCTCTACCTTGTCCCCCACCTAAGTCCAACTTAAAAGTTGCTACTGCTAGAAGTATACCTGAATCAATAAATGCAGTTTTTTTGTCAGACTTGGGGAGATTCATCTGCGGAATGGAATAAGCCATTTTGTTCTGATATTTTTGTAAATCCCTCTCAAGTTTACATTTTTCCTTTAAAAATATATTGTTACACCTCTTATCTACTTTAATTAAAATTTTCTCATACTGAGCCTTGAATTCAAACAAATCCAAAACACGTTTAATGTTGAGCTCTTTCATTCCCGAATATGAAACTTCATCAGAACATAACTTTTGGGACTGCCCTAACAGAATTAGCTAATGACGTAACCCATCATCTGAAAACCAGGTTGATGACATATTCTCTACTGGGTTGATCTGGATACCCCACTGGACATAATTGTTGCCTCAAGTGACATTACAAAGTTTCAATAACCAACAGAAATAATAAGGGTGATAGTGGGGATCCTTACCAAGCCCCTTTTTTCAACAAAATGGGTGCAGACAATGTGGCTTGAATAGCCTCCTAGGTTAATAGTTCATTACATAATAGTCTATAATGTTCCAGAAATGGAAGCTTTCTGCAGATCTAAAAATAAGGTGGTTTGTGGTGGCCACGGAATTTAGATGGAGACAGTTGCACTGTATTTGGCCACAGGCAGATAAAATCTACCCCTGCCTGCCTCCCCCTTATGAATCCCATTTGCTGGGATGTATAACTGATGATTTCCCTAGACATAACGTTATCAGTTTGGCATATATCTTGGTTTCAGAACTGTTTTTACAGGCATTCAGTTATCTAGATAACCACTAAGAAACTAGTTCAGTAAGAAACAATAAAACAGTTTCTCGTGTCCTCAAAATTTTCTTAACAGAAAGATCCTGTTATTTTTCAGATAATAAAAATTAAACCTTTATTTACTAAAGCATACATCAGTACAAGATGACATGCTTTGTTTTTAAGGAATCTAAGGACTTTGCAAAGAAGGTTTGTCACTTTCTTACTGTGACTATTTTGTTTAACATGCACAACAGGAGTACATTACATACATTTCACATAATTTACAACCACTTAAATGTGATATTTTTCTATCCTAATGTTTCCCCTGATTATAAAACAGAACATCTCAAAACATCACTGTGGCTGCAGTAGTGAACTTTTTTAAAATGGCAGGTTGATCAAAATGTACAAGTGACCATAAATATAGGTATTTCGATTCTATGTCATCACTCCTTGAAAATATCCGATTACAGCAATGTTGCCCCCTCCCCTTATTAAAGTTTAGTACTAAGGTAACTGTTCTTGCAAGACATTTTAAGTCTATCCAACTAACTTTTGTGATACTTAAAATGAACTTATCCTGTTGGAGTTTAGATTCACCCTTTTCATAATCTGTATTTACATATTACTCTAGTGACAATTACTAGATAAAACATATATTTGTAGGGGAACCATGTGTTGGGATAAAGCATTTAGGAGCTAATGCTGTACATTAGTAATACACAGGGAGTTCTGGGGTAAATGTCCTATTTCCCAGCCGTTAATCCAAGTTATACTTTAATGTAGTCAGGAAAGAGCTTTGCTTTACTTGGATGGGGAGTCTGTTCCATAGCAGTATCTTCTGTGAGATATATCTATCCTTCCAAACCATTCTTTTAATATTGCACAAGATGTTTAGGCTCTTGGATCAAGTATTTCTGATGGCATTTGACTTGCAGATATGAAGTAAGTCAATCAGTAGCGGGTTAAAGAATGTCTTGCATGCTAGACACAGGTCACCTCTTAGCAGTTTGAAAGAAGTTGAATATTTTTTAGGGCTTTATTTAGGGCTTTGAGGCAGTCCACATAGGGCATACTGTTTAGGTCTTGTATTCTTTTTGTAAGGTATCTCTGCAGGCACTCCAATTGCTGCATGTGCCTGGACAGATACATGCCAAACAGGGCATTACACTCAATGACTGGCCTAAGGAGGGCTGAGTAAATGGGATCATCATCCCTGCATCTAGAAATGATACCCTTGTTTATGAGCTGTGGAATATATCAGGACTTCCTTATCAGTGAGGATACATGCTGGTCAAAGTTAGGTAACTGTCCAAACAAGTTCCCAAATCCTAAACTACTTGGTCAACTCTTAGGGATGTGTTGTCAATGTGTTAAGTTCCCTAGGGGAGTCAACTTTCCAAAGGAGATGTTAATGCACTTGGTGGCATTTAACATTATTCCATAAGTCTGGCACCAGTTATTTTGAATGAGATTTCCTGTAGGATAATTGATTCTTTCCAGGATGTCACCCTATAATTCCTGCTTCAATATGTATAGGTTTACTACAAACATTAGGGTCAATATCATTAGAGTATCTTATACCCATGTCAAGAGAAGTATTCCCCTTTGGAATCCCTATAATTAGGAAAAGGGGTTATACATGGTGTTTCTTCTGTTTTAATTGGAATATCTTTCGTGCATCTCTTAGCTGCCCCATATGCAATTACATACTGTCAGAGATATACTTTTGTACAATGGTGATGGCATAAACTCAAGCTGGGAAGTAGGTAAAGGGCTGAATTTGGCAGTACTTCACAGGCAGCATCTAAAACAATACAAGAAGTGCAGAAAAAAAAAACTGAGTATGTACAGTCCAAGGGCTGAAAGTGAGTAACAGAAACTATTAAGTACAACAGCAGTACATAAAGAGCTGAAGAAAATGGTCTACTTCAAAAATAGACATTGCCAGAAAAATAGGGCAGACATTATAGCTTGGGGGGGGTGCACTAAGAAAATGATCTTTATTAAAAGGAGTAGATAATTTAAAGCCACTGCTTCAGGAACTAGTGGATAAAGGCATAATAGATTTTTATAGCATTAATGGGAGACATAATTAGTGATTTTGTTGACTAGTACACAGCAGGCTGCTGAATAACTAAGATTAAACAGTCTCTTTTTTATAAAAAAAAAACAAGCAATTAGCAAACTGTTACTACTTCCAAAGTCTACTTCCAATGCAGTAGTTTAGTACACATAACAAGTTGACTGGGTGCGAGTCCTGTAGTCCCTGCCTGCATTATGTCAAGTGGCCAGCTGGCTCCCAGAAAGGACCCAGGAAGTTAGGATTGGAGAGACCATCTCCACAAAGAGGCTGGTCACCAGTGGCTTCCCCGCAGGGTTCTGTGCTGAGTCTACTCCTCTTTGGCATCTATTTTTCAGAAGTAAAGGCCAATATCAACAATCTTTGGCTCACCAGGTTTGCAAACTAGAATCATTCACAGAACGGCCACTCCCCCCAACACTAACATCTTACATGAAGATCTGTTACAGACAAATGACTGCTGCTAAAGCCATGGCTTAAAACTCAGTGCCACAAAATATATAATAGTAACTTTTGGGAAGTTAGCCACCCATGAAAACTTCCTCATCGGTAAAATGCCCCTAAAGGTTTACACAATAGTCAGAGATTTGGAGACTCATGGACAGTAATCTGTCTAAGGCTGTAAGAAAATTATTTTATGTCACTCAACTTTTAAACAAGAGCATAGCATCTAGGTCCAGGTAAGTCATCGTGCCACTGTACTCAGCCATCATCAGACCCATTATTGAGTATAACGTCCCCTTCTACATGTACCTGACCAAGCACATGCAACAACTGGAAAATCTACAGAGGTTTCTCACAAAATGAATACAGGATGTAAACAGTATCCTAAGCAGATCGCCTCAAAGCCATATCTCGTTATACTGTTTCCTACAGACTGCTGACAGATGATTTATACCTGGCAAGCAAGGCATTCTTGGATTCTGCTCTGATGGACCTTTTACATATCTGCAAAACAAACAGCACCAGAGTTACTAGATGTAAGGAATTAAACTCTGTCTGTAACTTAAATATGATATGTTGGAGGGACAGGTAGGTATCTCAGAGAATCTCCATTCTCTGGACTACGCTTCCCATCCTTGTGAAACAGAGATCTTCCTTAATCTCCTATTCATGAGCAACCTGGACCAGTGGATGGGAAATTGGAAATTCAACCCAGTCTAACACCTATGTCTCTGATAGTAAGTGGCAGCCATTAAATCATGCTCTAACTTACATATGTCTCTTAAAATAACCTCTAAAGTACAATAACACAAACAATACATCTGGGTTGCATTGCTAGACTTATAAAGGCCTCATTGGTCATTGACCTAGTATGCAACTGACTGACTGCTTAAATGAACCAAAGTCACTTAATATAACTACGTATGGCTAGTAGACCTTTTCCCATTAACAGACATTTGGAACTGAACAAAATATACTTCAGTAGTACCACTCTGACTTTTCTTAGCCCTACAATCAAACAAAGGAATAATTCTCAAATAATTCCTATCTGTAGCACATCATACCATACACTTCTCCTCACAGTTCCATACCAGGGCAGAAGACTTTTTCATATACTGTTCCAGAGTCTCACAATAGAAAACACCTTCTTTAGTGCACTCTAGGTTTCTACATTAGGAACAGTCTAGTCCCTTATGTCTCTACTAATCCAATTCAGAAAAGCTTGACGATCTGTACACCTCAAATGAAAGAATGCAGAAAGTGGATCAGAGTCATACAACCTGCCACTGTACCACTACCCATCCCCAGATCTTATGGACCCCCTTCCACCTGTGCCATATCCTTCTGATATTATAAGTGGTCCATCACAGTATTTATTACTCAAGGCTTGCTCTTATCTTAGGCATTTATCAGACAGGTTTATATCTTATGATACCCTGTTAGGAGTAATATTCATTGCCAGCCTGTTGGAACAGGGATTTCCACATGCAGCAATGTTATTCTGATGTGGAGGAATTCAGGTCACTACAAAATTAGGTGGGTACTGACAAGCAGCACTGAATAATACATCAGATTCATATTTATTTATCATTTTTTGCCCAGGATACTATACGGATGAATAGAGGACCTAGTTTAGTCGCAGGCCATTTGCAAAGCAGAAGGTCACAAACATCAAACTTCAGTACAGAAGGCATGAATCAACTAAAAGGAAAGCACCATTTAAAGATAAAAAACATGTAAGAGACAGTATCATTAAACAATATCAAATGTCATCATTATTTAGAAAAGGATGAAAACATTCAATCCTTGCAGTGCAGGTATACAATTTCCTCATAACAGGAGGGCAGTAGGATACAGCTCTCTAATCTGCACTAGTGCACACTCTATTTCAGGAACAGGGAGATGTGTGCTCTATGGTCATGCAAGGGAAACAAAAGATGTGGGCTATAAAGATTACAGACCTGTAATGCAAAGCCTGCAAAGAAGTACTGTAAGAAAGGCTCTGTTAAAAATTCAACATGAAGTTAAACTGCTGGGTAGCACACCACAGACATGTTGTCATCTGCATACTGTGTCAAAGTGTTCAGACAGAATTCTTTTTCCACAGGCAGAATGCATAGGTCAGTCTTGCAGGTTAAATGAAATAGTGGAATTCTGAAGAAGTCCCAAAAGAATGCTACAGATCTATTTAGAAATTGCTGTTCATCTCTGTTTAATTAAAAGGAATGGCACATTCTTGTTAAATGTTGTTTGACAAACTTACAGTATGGTAAGCACAGAGTTTAAAGGTAGGTGACCTCACACTGTTTGCCTCCCTGGCTTGGTTTCTGAATGGGGGGTGGGGCTTATTGTGTGGAGTCTGCATGTCTGCCTTGTGTCTCCATGGGATTTTTCTGAGGAAACTGCTTTATTCCTCTTCATTCCAAAGATGTGTTTGTTGGTAGGTGAAATTTAGAAGCTCAGATTGCCCCTAGTTATGCACAGGATTGTATATACCCTATCTTTTATTTGGCACCCCACCAGGATTATTCCATACCTTATGCCTACACTGGTTAAAATGGGCACTGAAAATGGGTGTATGACCCAAGGGCCAGTCTAGCACAAGGCAGCCTAGGCAACTGCCTAGGTCCTGGCCACACAATAAATTAAAAAAAAAACTCCAAATACAACTGTCTACTACTCCATAAATTAATTAAAGTGAAAACAATCCATGGGAAATTAAGCTGAGGGGAAGTGTGTGTGTGTGTGTGTGTGTGTGTGTGTGTGTGTGTGTGTGTGTCTGTGTGTGTAGTCCCCAAATTACAGGGGCATTATCTATTTACTGTGGTACTTTCCATTGATGGCAAGAGCCTTACTCCTTGTCCATACCAAATACCACACCCCTACTTACGTTTTTACTTTCCTTTGATAAATCACTAAGAATTAATGTCAGTCATTAGAGTTTCATATTTTTTGTGGTTAACAAATTACATGTTGTTACAAAACCTGTTGTTTTAAGTGATTTAGAGTTGACTGCTCTGACCTGACTCCAGTTTTACAGAACAGCTCTTATTTTGCCTCATATTTATGACCTACCCTTGCAAAATCACTTAACATGACAGTGCTTTGGGGCAGCTGGAAATGTGGGCCAATTTCCTCAATGGTCCTCTGGCATGTAAGCCTAGTTAATACTTATAAACCTGAACAAGCATAGCAATCAGTCTAGTTCCAAACTCACCACTACAAGTGTTGAGGAAAAAATAAAAAAAACAGAGAAACTAGAGGTCTTACAACATCGTTAATGAGCTCAGTCACAATTTGTTTGTTTGTGTCTTTTGGCTTTTCCTGGTTAGGGGTCGCCACAGCAGAACTCTGTTCCGCTAATGATTGGTAGTGGATTTTTACGTACTGGGTTACCAGCCCTGATGCACAACCTTCAACGAAGGCACACCCCATTCATGTATGCCTCCACACAGAAGACGCTCTAGCTAATTCCCAAAAATCATGAAACCCAGGTAGCATGCCAAAGCAACAAGCCTTTATTCGGCACAGAAAAGAGATCCTCAGTATCAAACAGGGTTGCCAGATTTCCGACTGGCCAGGTAGGGACTAAAAAAAAAAAAAAAAAAAAACAGAAGTAGCTCTGTATTTATTTTTTATTTGATTGGCCCGGGCCAATCAAAAATAAATAAACACAGACCTACTTCTGTTTAATGCGAAACATCGCAGTTCCACATTACACATTAGTAGCTCTGTTTTGCGATGTTTTGATTGGCCCGTATACCGGTATACGGGCCAATCAAAAACCGCTAAACACGGAGCTACTTCTGTTTAATGCGGAACATTGCTGTTCCGCATTACACAGAAGTAGCTCTGTTTTGCTATGTTTTGATTGGCCCGTATACCGGCAAACGGGCCAATCAAAAATCGCTAAACAGGGAGCTTCGTTTAATGTGGAACTTCGGCATTAAACACAAGAAGCTCCGTGTTTAGGGATTTTTGATTGACCCGTATTCCGATATACGGGCCAATCAAAAAAAAAAAACAAAGCGGAGGCTGCCCGGGATTTAAACCGGCAGGGCGGGACTCGGGATCAGGCTACTGATCTCGGGACAGTCCCGCCCAAATAGGGACATCTGGCAAACCTGGTATCAAAAATCAGAACAATGTTAACAATGTTAAACATATTAGCTTTTATATAAGTAGGTGTGGAAAATATACATTTTGTTTCATTTTAAACCAGCCTATTCATGGCAAGCAATACAAACAGGGCCGTAAAAGTGCATTTTCGAACAGCAAGTACCCACCCCCACACACTATTACTGATTAGATCAAACTAAATCCTAGTTAAGGAAACTGCTACCTTTCTAATTGCAACCCACGTTCCCAAATCAGGTATTAAGAAAATCATAACAAACACATATCAAGACTTGACTTTTAACTAAAATCACTTTTGGCTAACTAATGCAACAAAGCTTTCATCAGATATGTGACAAGAACTAAAATCATATACATAGGTAGATAAGTAAAAAGAGTTAACTAGATTGATAAAAGAAAAAACATATAGATATATAACCATAAACATTATCTAACTAGAGCACTATAAATATAAATATGTTTCTAATAATATCTAATATCTATTAATGTGCATAAAAACTAAGTTATTTATAGCTCAGAAAAGATTATTTCAGAAAAAAATTATTTTATTTACAGCTCAGACAAAATGTCAGTGTTTTGCAGTTAAAAAACTGTAATGACAGTTGTTTACAGCCCCAAAAAACACGTTTATTCAATGAAAACCAGTAGAAAAATCACAGAAACATAGAAAACAGTGGCTGAAGTGAAATAGTTATGTATAAAAGTGTGCATGTGTGCATGAGTGTGCACCAGTATGCTAAATAGAGGAATTATACTAATAGTTCATGGTAATAGCGACATATGAAGAGTTGTTAAAATGTACAGGAAGGAAACTATTGTAACCTATAGGAGCAGTATCATATGAGCCATGTTCATTGGAAGTGAGCCTCGGTTTCCTTGTTCTCTTGAATGTTGACAGTGTGTTTACATTTTAGGTGGGAATACGTTGGACAGCATAATGTCTAGGAGCTTAATGTTACTATTTTAACTATGAATACATTTTTAATTTAGCTGGTGGATAGGTATGAAATACTGCGTGCTTGGGTTATAGCAGTTCGTCAAGCACTTAACGCAGATGAGTATTAGCTGTTAAACAGCTGCTTCCTGCCGTATATGTTTGGTTTCCTCAGCCTTCATTTTGTCTTCTATGTGATTCTGCCAAGTTACTTCACCAGATGGGACTCCTAGTCTGCTCCTGAAAAGGGACTTTTGTGTCTAGTGGGCTGTCTCAGGCTGCTAGCAAACTTGCTACACATTTGTCTTTTGAATTCCTGCACCTGTCACACATATGCTAATTAGTACTTCACTGTATGCTATTGCAGTTTATGTACCAGCATGTTTCTTGTAAATGAGACTTACAAATTTAAAGAAGTTTACTGTGTCTGTTTTCACTGTGACTATTGTTTTGTTTAGAAAATGCCTGTCGATGTTTTTTCAGTAAAACTTGAAATTAAAGTTTAAATGAAATCCAAATATCTACAATTATTGTAAAAGCAAATATGAAAATAGTATAGACACTGACAGGCTTGAAAAGTATTTACGGTAAGTAGGGAGACAACAGACAAGTAGTTGGACATCAGCAACCTGATTTGTTACCCTGCAGAGGGCATCATTTGTTGACAATCTGCTCTGCAGACTCTGGAGGTATATACTGCAACAATACAGCACTCTTAGTCATTTAAACAGGTCAAACTTGTACTGAGTGATGTTAGGGGGCATGGCTACAGACAGGCCAAATATGAGATGTAGGTTTCCTGCAAACATGTCAAGACCCACCGCCAAAAAAAAAAACTCAGTGATGTATCCAGTAATATTTCTGATTCTTGTATGATTTATAGGTTGTTAATCAGAATGTATGTCATCTTTGTTTTCCTTTATTCACTGTACTAAAGAAAGGACATATTC
Organism: Protopterus annectens; assembly: GCF_019279795.1. NCBI lineage: Eukaryota > Metazoa > Chordata > Ceratodontiformes > Protopteridae > Protopterus > Protopterus annectens. The sequence continues at coordinate 603,760,320 of NC_056729.1, read as the reverse complement.
ATTAACAGGCCTGTACTGTGTAATACTGGTATTTGTCAGGTCATATAGTCTGCATTATTAGGAGTAATGATCAGAACCGTCTGACGTTCAGCATCCATTGTGTAGTCATTGCTGCATATTACTTTGATGTATTTTTCTCTAAAAAGATAGGACTGTAAAGGATTTCTGCATTTAGTTAAACACTGTTATTTTGGCAGTTAGAGCACAGGACTAAAGCTCAAACTTGTAATGAACTCCATCCTGTGGCAAGGGTACAGGTTTGAATCTTTCTACCTTCATTTACCTACTACGTGACATTGAACAAGTCACTTAACCAAACACTAGAATAATAGAACTTTGAGCAACTGGGAATTTGTGCTGGGCTCATTAATGGTTACCAGAACTGCATACCTAGTAACTATGGACTTGTCATCTGCCAGTGACTGCCTGCTGCATAGCTAATCTAGTTCAGGAAATGTTACAGCAATATCCCCAATACACAGTGTTCGTAATGCAACACAGGGAATTTAGTCTTCCAGGGCAGCAGTCACTGCATGTTTAGATGCTGCATTAAAATGCAAGGTTGTTTGTTGTTGGCAGCATCTGCTTTAGTAACAGCTCTCTTAAATGTGCAATTATTAAGATGATGTTTACGTCTGTGGAGATTGTGCATACTGACTTAGCATATATTATCAGATAGTTAATACTTCTTATGTCCTCATGAATACTCTTCTATATATACTGTCCTACACATCGGGATCTTAGGATATGATGCAAGTGATCTTTATACAATTTCATACAATTCATCAAAAGCTACAAATAAAGGGCATGTACTTTATATCTTCACAAAGTGCAGTTGTATAAATTCTTACCATAACAGTAGATGTCCTTCTTTTCATAAGGGATCTCCTGCCAAGGATAGCCCAATGGCCGGCCAGTATATCAAATTCTTTATAGGTTCATAAGTAGATAATAGGCTATACACAATAAATTGAAGCACTTGAAGCCACGGACCTCTTCAAACATGACTTTATTACACCAAAACATTAAAAACACAATTGCAACAATAAATGCTTAACTTATTCAACGCGTTTTTCATTATCTATGTAACTTCCTCTATCTGCCCGAAGGCATTTATAAGCCCAGGCAGAATGTGTTGGTTTTTGCCACCCCCTTAGATTAGTTCCCTGTGCCTCTGTCCAGCAGAGCCACTGAAGTGAACCCTGGGGTAAACTTTCTGTTTCCCATCCACTCGTCAAGGTTTCTCTTGAAGAGTGTTAGCAAGGAGCTCTGCCTAATGTAGACTGGAATCTTGTTCCAAAGCAATGTAAGTCTCTGGGACAGGAATCTATCCCTCTAGTACATCCTATTTATTGTTGTGGTGAGGTTTAGATCCCTAGAGCATGTGGCTTGAGGGGATAAGGTTTTCTTTAGGTGGACCATGTCCATCAATTCTGGGTTGGACATGGCCTTGTATGTCAGGCAAAGATCACCTCTGAGTAGGCGGTATGCAACAGAGTATGGCTGGAGTTTCTTCAGTCGAGCTGCATAGGGCATCTGTTTGTGTCCAGTGATCCTCTTGGTGAGGTACTTCCGTGGTCTTTCCAGCTGTTGCAGGTGTCTTGTAAGGTACATCCCAAATGGGGTGTTGTACTCTATAATGGGTCTAATGAGTGATGAGTAGAGGGGCACAATGACCTCTTTTGATCTGGATGCAAACCCATTTGTGATTAGGTGGACCACATAGAAGGATTTTCTAACCACTTTGGCAATGTGATTATCAAAGGAGAGATTACTATTTACTTGGGTCCCCAGATCCCTTATTACGTTTTCCATATTTAGGGGACTACCACCTATATGGCAGTTTGTGGGTACTTTGTTTTTTTCGAAAGGGGATGACTATGCACTTTTTGGCATTGAACTTCAGGCCATGATTCTGACACCAGGTATCTGTCTCAGTGAGACCCTTTTGGAGGATGTCTGTGTCAGCCGTAGAGTCATTTATAGCCCCTAGTTTGCAGTCATCTGCAAACTTGGGCAGCCATAGTCCTCCTGTGCTTGCCTGTACCTCTGAGAAGTATATGCCAAACAGGAGGGGTCCTAGGACTGAGCCCTGGGGAACGTCACTTGTAACCTGTATAGAGTTTTACCTAGCTCCCGCAACTCTCACGATGTGGGTTCTGTCCGTGAGCTAGTTGGCAAGCCATCTTCTGACATAGGAGTTTATTTTCAGGCTTTTGAGCTTGTCTATAATACCAGAATGGGGAATGGTGTCGAAGGCCTTTGCTAGGTCTAGGTAGGCTGTGTATACCACCTTTCCCTCATCTATAGCCTTGGTAACTGTCTCAAAGAAATCCACCAGGTTTAGGAGGCATGATCTGCCCTTAACAAAGCCGAACTGGGTAGGGTCCAGTGTTTGGAGGTTCCCAATGTCTCTGTTAAGTTCCATGATGATGCGCTCCATAGCCTTGCAGACCAAGCTAGTCAGGCTTACAGGGCGATAGTTCCCAGGGTCTGTTGAGGCTCCACCTGTGTGTAGTGGAATAACCATTGCTGTGTGCCACTCAATGGGTATGTAGGTCTTGTACGCACTGTATGTCGCATGTATCATCATCCATGCCCCATCCTCATCAACCTACATAAATCAGACCTTACAAAATTAGAAGCCTGCTTTAATAAAATATCCAAATTCGCCACAAAATCACCATACAGATCACATCACTGCCAATCCCTAATACAGCTAGATTGGCTTGAACTCCCACATCTTCTACACTTTAACCAGCTAAGCCTAGCCCACCAAATTCTACACCACCCAACCAAACTTCACCTCTCAGCCATCTAATTCAGCCATACACTGCTCCTAGAGCACTCCGCTCTGATAATAAATACTTACTACAGGTTACTAGAGCAAGGAACTCAGCTGATGAAGTCCTTTTCTCCAACTATACTACTAAACTATGGAACACCCTACTGACTACTCTTACCTCAAGTTCCTCACCAAAATAATTCAAATCACTTCTGAAAACTCACCTATCAAAATCCTGGCTCTGCCCTTGCATTCCCCCAGGTTTAACATCACCTAATCTCCAACCTCACTATCTTTACCCTTATATAACCTAACATGGTCACTCTCTAAACTAACATCAAACACTGTACCTCCACAAAAAGAATAATGCACACTCTGCCTGTATGCAGTATATTGTATATGCTACTTGTGTGCTTTAAGACTACTGTAATCACAACAAAAACTCCTATTGACATAACTCATATTCAATTACTTTTTCAGTTGTTGACTTTCAATGAATAATTTCTCTGAATTGCTATTTAAGTATAAGTCTATGTATATACCAAACTATATTAGCCTGTTTTGTTGATTTTGTAATTATCATTGTATGACATGGAGCATTTCTCCCCGGGCCTCCACTGAAAATGGGCAATTGCCCAGCTGGACCTTCCCAGTAAACAAATGTAAAAGAAAATAAATAAATAAAATAAATAAATGTATACTCCCTGAATAAGGTGTAGGGCATAAAGGTGATGTATGGACACAAACACTGAAAAAAAGTGAAAAGCCCCAGGAGGAACAGACTATCCCTAAGGACAAAAGAGAACATGAATATCAAGAAAGGAAACAAAGACCCTTCAGCTAGGAGGACAATAAAAACACCAGGCAAGTGCAATAAAAAAAAGAGAAAGTACAGGGACCAAATAATACAAGAGTGAAAAGAAGGACATCTACTCTTATGTTAGGATTTTACACACATGTACTCTGTCCTTCTACATCACATTTGTAGCATTTGTACATAAGGGAGAGTACGAGAACTAAAGAAGAAACCTGGTGCAGGAGGAAGGCACAGAAAACCCCTCTACAAACCCATGCAGAACAGCATTGGCAAAACCCGCCCTGGCCCTGGAAATACCATCCAATTTGTAATACTTAGTGGAAGTATGAACAGAGGACCAAGTAGCAGCCTCAACGATGAAATTAGTGCCCAAACCCTTGAAAAGGCACCAGATGAGGGAACTGCCTAGTAGAATGTGCTTTTGCTGGTAAATAAAAACATTGGCCTTTATAAATAACAAAAAGAAATGGCTTTAGAAATTCAGGAAGAGATGGTTTGCTTAGAAACAGTCAAACTCAAAGTTCTGGGATGAAAAGAAACAAAAAGCTGCTCAAACTTGCGAAAATCTTTTGTGTTACCTAAATAATAACTGACCTGACAGTGCAGATCCAAGGTGTGAAGAACCTTCTCACTAGTAGCCTATGGAGAAGGGAAAATGGAAGGAAGATGAATAGATGACTTCTTCTTTTGGCTTTTTCCAGTTAGGGGTCACCGCAGCGGATCACCTGTCTGCTCATGACTGGCAGTGGAGTTTTACAGTGTCAAGTTGCCAGCCTGGCACCCTACCTTCCACAGAAGGCACATGCACGCACGCACTCAAGCCTAGGGCCAATTTAGAGTGTCCAGTCCACCTACAGCATGTCTTTGGTATGTGGATGGAAACCAGAGTACCCGGAGGAAACCCATGCGACCACAGGGAAGACATGCAGACTCTGCACAGAAGGCGCCCCAGCCAAGGATTGAACTGGAAAGCCTCTTGCTGTGAGGTGGCACCGCTAACTGCTGTACCACCACGGACACCAAGGAAGGTGAACAGACTGATTAAAAGAAAACTCACTGACCACCTTGGGCAGAAAAGTATTAGTTCAAAGAGACACCTTGTCTCTGCAAAAATTAAAAAAGGAGGAAGAGCCACGAGAGCCTGAACGACAGACACTGTCTTGGCTGAAGTAAGAGCCAAAAGAAGTCTTCCAAGTACAATGCTGAAAGGAAGCTGAAAAAGCAGGGTCAAAAAGGAGCCAGAGTCAATTTTTCTTGTAGAAAACTGATGTCTCAAGAAGGCAGAATAGGCTTTCTGGGAGGCCTGATATGAAGGACACCTTTAAGATCTTACCATAACTGTAGATGTCCTTCTTTTCATAAGGGATCTCCTGTCTCAAACTGAGACACCAGAGGAAGATTCAAGTGCAGCTAAGCAATAAGTAATAAGCTGATAGGCAAGCTTTAACTTAATCATGCAGCAGATCACACAAATGAGTGAGAGAGAATGAAAAGCTAGCAGAGCTCTCATGGGCTGACCTCTAATAAGGAGGCCAGAGACCCTGCTCCTTCAAGGGGCTACAAAGAAGCTCCCCACCCCAAGTATGAGGCATTCGTGAACAGTTCCTGAGAAGGAATTGGAGCCTGGAAGGGAAGTCCTGGATTGAGACAGAGTTGATGAATCTCGCAATGAAACTTGAGTTAGAGACGAAGAATAAAAGGAACAAGGACCTCTGGGGGGGGGGGGTAATGTTGACGCCACACATACTCTAGGGGGATCTACAGATTAAAATGCCATATTGATGCTGTTGCATTTTACTACAACCCTCTGACAGTTCTCAGAAAGCCAGGAATTCATTTAATGATATTTTAGTGGACTTAAATAAAGGCATTTATTTTTCCATGACTGGATACGATGTCACAAATATACAAGTGAAAAAAGGTTGCTGTATTATTAAAAGTCATGAAGCAGAGCAGACTGTGCCTGGAGAAGCAACAGCATGCACTCACTGTTCTTGTGGTCGATGAACAAGAAAGAACAATTCAGGAAAACCGTGCCATGGTAATATTGCATTAAAGCACTGACAGGAGATGATGGAGATGAAATACCTTATGTCTGATGAAGTACTCCATGGCTGTCTCTGCAACAGTTACTTGAGATGTAGCCATCTGGTGACACCTTCCACATTCGATTCAGGCACCACGGATGGTCTCTGCGGGGTGCTCTTCAACTTTTCATTCTTTCCTGCTATACTCCTGTTCTTTCACATAGTCAATAGTTCCTGGGGAGGACTCAAGCCAGTCAGCAAAAACAAATTTTGTTTTTTTAAGCAAAGACTTTGAAGTCACCTAAAAACATCTTTCAATCCACTGATACTCTGTTCAAATGTGAGTACAGCTAGTTTGTCTAAGGGGAAAAACACTTGTACTCTGTTACAAAAATGTAACACAAAATCAGTCTTATGAAATCCTATGATAAATAAACAAATGTGGCTTCCTAGATCTGGCCATTTAGACTGATGCTTCTGACAATTCTAGTTTTTAAGTCTCAATATCTGTATTCCCTGCTAGACTACTAATTGTGCTCAAGAAGGAAAACTTGTCATTTGCTACTCATTGTGAAGGGATGATGCAGTCTTTCAAATGAAATAATGACAACTGTGACCAGGAACCAGGTAGACATTATTTATTTACACTGGTACAAGTTTAACACAAGTTTCAAACCAGGAAGAAATAGAACAGCTAGGTGTAGAAGACACAATATAAACTAGAAAGCATTCCTCAAAAGACTAATCCAGCAAAATAAATGAAATTATAAGAAAACACCTTAACGTCTGTAGCAGCAGATGTTTCAGTCTATCAATTATACAACTGGTTAAATGCCACAGAGCTTGGCTACTAATCAATGTCACATGACCCTGTAATAATATAATCCATTCCTGAATTTCCTGGCTACAGCTTGATTTATCTACAAAATAAGACTCAAGCTACACCTTGTAGGCAGCTGTCTGCTATTTATTTTCAAATATTAGAAAAGGCTTAATGGTACCTTGCGGCTTAGTAGAGCGCAGCAGATCTCCCTATGGGTACCTTATTTACAGGGATTTTCACTGTAGGGTGACATTCTCATAAATCAATAAAGACCCCGATGGCAGTTGTTAATTAGAACTGCCTGCTACTGTTGGCTTCTAATTATTTAATTAAATTCTTTATGAGTCCTTTGTTACTCCAAGCTTTGCAGTCTGTACTTTCATAACTTCATCAGTTATCCACCGGAATAACCTTAAAACTACCAACAAATGTCCTTACCTGTATGTCAAGCAAAGTGATTGTTGCCCTTTAGAAACTGTCAATGGGGAAACATGCTATATTTATGAGGCTGTTTGAAATAAGCAGCATATTAAGCCTGCAAAGGTGGGCAGCTGTGTCCATGCACATGTCAACAAATGTATGAAATTCATATAAAAACATATATGAAATGTAAATCCCAGTGTGGGTCCATGCACTGATATTGCAAACTATGCATCTCTGTGTTCCTATATGAAACAGAGCTAGCATATCCAAAAACGTTTTTTTTTAAAAAAAGGAAAGAAGAAAAAAAAATGGTAGAATGATATTTTCTAATCACCAGAGGAGGGCACAACTGTTGCCTCAACAGTTTCATGTACAAGTCAAAGCTCACATCTCACTATATAATATGCTATGATATCTTCCCAGCCCTGTGACACAGAGAGATAAATCCCTAACTGTTGCTCAGATGATGAGTGTTTGATCAGCAGCAAGGACACTGGAGAGATCGGCTGGGGGAGGATAGTGGTGAGTGGCCCATGTCAGTTTGCCCACTCTGGGTGGAATGGAGGCTGCCTGACTTATTGCAAAAGAAATATGAAAAGCCTGGTGAGCTCCTTATTATGAGCAAGTGTTGTTTAGTCAAATGAAGAACATGAGTAGGGGGTGAATGTGCATCTCTCCAAGGCAGCCATAGCAGAGTTCACAAGGTTGCCACTGGGTGTGAGGTTAGGGCGCATTTCTTGGCAACAATATGATAAAGCACCAGCATCCTTGTTCTCCTATGTGGCCCTGGACATAGGTTAGGTAGAGCCTGGGGAGGCTAGGGCAGGTGTGCTAGACTGTGAATGGAGCTGGTGGCAGCTGATGCTCAGCTGCAGAGAGAAAAACATATACAGGTATGTGTCACATTATCATGGTAGCACTGATTTACATAATATACTGCCCAGACTGACATTAACATACATTAAACAAAGACATTAAAAATGTCCATTCGTTTTCTTTGGCACTCTAGTAGGAATTTACCAATTCAAGTCTATACTAAATTCAGAAACTTAAATACATTATGTATCTACGTTGGGCAGTAGATGGAGCATGCCTCTTGGCTTATCAACCACAGATGGGTAAAGGTCAGCCTGTTTCCTCTGAGTCATTACTATATGGCTGCACCACACCTGAACAGGTAACTGCCCTGGTACTGTAAAACCAACATGAAAAATTCTGTCAAGAAGGCAGACACGACTGTTGTGCACTTAAAAAAGTCATAATGAAAATAAATATATTAAAAATCAAGAAACTCTTGCTGTTTGTTGATGGTGTCATGCACTACTGCACTGGAATTCTTATTACTGTGTATGAATTCTGACTAATAGAAATGAACAACCAGCCCAATGGCAATGCATGTGAAGGTGGGTATTACCAGTTATAGATGGTTACCAGAATACTTCCCACTTTGTCATTTCCCACTACGGAGAAAAACAGAGGCACATTTCCTTCCTGAGGTAACAGATGTCAGCACCTCCCCAATACATACCAAAATATTTCACTGCAGAAAGAAGACAAGGAGAAGTCGATACATTACTTGTTTATAGATGACATAAGGGTGGTCACAGTTCCTTGTATAAGGACAGTGAGCAGTCCCTGCACAGATGGACTGGAGGGCACAGTGTAAAATGTGAAATCCATACTGGAGAAGAAATTACTGGTGTACTGAAAAACCTTTCATTCCTTTAAGGAAAGGAAATGCTTAAGAAATAGACCACATAACAACTTACTAATATTTAGCAACCACACTATGTATCGCCTATAATCCGAAGGGATTTCATTAGTACTGCCACTTCTGAGGAGTAGCAAAAAGGCGTGGGCAAAACAAGTCAACAGCCCTGAAGACAGACTGTGGAAAAGTACAGATGATGATAAACACAGCAGAAGCTTAAAAGTATGAATTTGTAAGCAGTGAATGGCCTAAATCCATGAGCAAATAGGCAGTAATAGTACTACATCTGTAGACCAATGTTCAGTATTTCATCAATTTATAATTCCAATTTTCATACAATTCATTCCTTATTTGTTATTTTATTTTTTTACTCCCCCTCTTGCTTTTTTACCTGTACTATTCATACTGGGGAACGAGAGCTGGTCATTCCCATGGTGTTTCACTCCTTCCTGCCTGGGAAGCCTCACTACAACTGTACCGTGATAATGCAGACTCAGGCTCCCCTGGATGTCGCACCTGCTGTTCCAACTAGGAGACACAATTGTGATGAGCCAGAATCATCTCCAACTGCATGGGATGGACAATTTAGCTGCAGTTACTAAATATCATCTTCCACTGCCAGCTTCTACAGGCACCCAAGTCACTAACTGAAGTCAGGTCACCTGCAATGTAGTCCGAGCTTTATTCCTGTTTGCTACAGGGCAGGCGCTATCACCATGTACTCTCTTACTTCAGTTTAATATGCACTTTGCCAAGAAGAAATAACATAAATGAAGTGTTATCTATGGACTCTGTTTCTGGCTAGGAAATGTGATGCACAGATAGCAAAAACATTTAGAATGAGACAGCAGACTAAGGCAAAAATCCAAACGGCTTTGGGTAACATGGAACATCCAATTAGCTGTCTCATTCTGAGTGGGTTTTTACACTCCATTTAGAATGAGGGTTTACTATTATTATTATTACTATTATTATTATTATTACTATTATTATTATTACTATTATTATTATTATTATTATTATTACTATTATTATTATTATTACTATTACTATTATTATTACTATTATTATTATTATTACTATTACTTTTATTCTCACAGTAGTTTTTTGTTTTGTTTGCTTATGTAATGCTGGTTTTAGCTGTGCTATTTTAGTTGTCATAATCATAACCCACCATCCCTCTGGAGATCCAGTAATAAGGGGACCTGCAACCCTTCTTTATTACTTAGATTCACTTTTTCGCATTAAGCACCAAATTTAAAACTCCACCACTTCACTGAAATAAAAGTTACTTATTGGCACATAGCAGCAAGTTTTATTACAAGCGGACAAAGAACCACAAGCAAACAAACTAGTGCCTCGGCTTTACGCATTCTAGGTTCAAAAAAGTTTAAAAACATTGCATAAATGTATGTACACATATATATATATATATAAAACAATAGAAACAATTAAAATTCAATTAAACTCAATTATTAGTTAGTTAACTAATTACATGAAAGTTAGGAGGAGCAAGTACCCCAAGACTGCACGAAGCAGCAAGCAAACACAATCCACTGGGTAGGGCACTCAGAGGCACCAGTTGTACCAAATAAGCACAATGGGACTTCTCACACCAAAAGTTTATAACCCTTCTTCATTCATTATTCAGATGGGCTGTAGTCTTCGTACTCTCTGTCAATATAGATTACTAAAAATTAGATACATTTGTTGCATTAATTTCCAATAACTGAGTGAGGTTCCAGGCAAGCTGAGTGACAAGCTTTAAAGTAACATCTAGCATGTTCTGGCAATTTAGAGTTTAAAGGAATATAACATTTTCCAAGTACATTGCAAAACAAAGCTCTCAGACTTCAGAGGTGCAAAAGTAAAACAAAGCACTCAGACTTCTGAGGTACAAAACAGATCCACCTTTTACAGTACTAAGAGTGTGAACTTGGGTTGAGCAGAGCCATTAATTGGAATCGACATAGAACTGTTACTACTACTAAATTCCAACATCATTCCACCCCCCACCAACTCTTGACTTTCAACCATTTTTGGCCATGTCTTCTGTTCAAGTTTATACAGTGCGTTAATATGACCTGAGATGTTTTGTAAGTTTAGCAATCATCAAATTTACTTGCACTAATACTATAACTGATAGAGAGAAAACAACACATCCATTCAAATAAGACCCATAATGAAAAAAATTTGCTACAAATTTAATATGTTCCACATTCTCATTTCAGCTAGTCTTAACAAAACTGTTCTTGTTCTATGGTTTTCATAGACCTTAAATAAATTGCAGCTAGAAGTCTCATCACAGGAGCTGTTTGTTCTTTGTACTCCTTGATCTCCCCATGACTGTGTAATTTTTTTCTATGTGCTATGGCCATACCATTCAATCTCTCAGCACAAGAAATCTGGGCAAACCCTAAAATAATGGAGGGACAAGGGCCCAAAAATAGGGACAGATTTTAAATATTGCTTTTATAAACTTAGAAAGCTGTTAGCATAACAGGATTTGTGTAGGTCTGTATTTTCTGAACAATATAAAGTATGAAACTCAAATATATAACATTATTTATTAACTTCAGTCCTCAGTGATTTGCCAAAAAAAACCACAACTTTTATGAGGAACAGACCAAAAATATGAAGCAAAAATCTGGGCAGTTGAGAGGTCTGGCTTCCTCTCAAAAAGACAGTGATTTACTTGTCACTTCAATTTGCCTGATTATCATTTGAAATTTGATAGTCTCACTGAGTGACCAAAGGAGTTCACAACTCCAGACAAGGATCAATATGTAAATATACAGTAGTTGTACTCAAAAAAAAATGTAACAGTACAAAACTTTACATGCAACTAAATATTTACATTGTTTATAAGTCACTCAAAAATATAAAAATACAGAAATACAAATTGGTTTACACTGTCTCAAAAAGCTAATTTGACAAAACTATGTACAAATACAACTATTTACACTGAATAACAAAATGAACATGCTAAGTACTAAAAACTGACCTGTTTTTGAAAAAAAAAAACAGTATCTGGCAGCAGGTGGAAAAAAGATCTAAGCATGAACTGCATATAAAATGCTACTTGATTGAAGTAAGTTTGCAGTTATAACAGTTATTTCCGGACAGTAGATGTATGAAGGTTAACTGAAATGGAAACATTTAATGATTTAGACAGCTTGTCTACCACCTAACAATGACTCTGTGTCTCAGGAATTGGGCAAAAAGCTCTGGGAAAGATAAGATCATGTTACCTGGTTAAATAAATTCATTTAAACCGTAACTTCTTACTATGCGTACACTTTCTCATTCCATACGTGATGGTACTCCAGGTGTACCATTGCGATGTGTGTAGAAAAGTCAGGATAAAAATCGGAAGCTGACAGCATCTGTTTTCTGTACATCATCTGTACCCTGATCCCACCCACACCTTTAATACACACACAGCTAATGTACCAGTCTGCACCACTACAAATTCTTGGGGTCACGTCATTGGCCGCAGTGTTTCATTTTCCTCTTATTTACAAATTTAGTTGCAGTAAAGTGAACCATTAGTAATTCAAGACCTAATAATGTACAGTCAGGTTCCTGAAGCCAGAACCTTTCTCACTTTCCTCTTAGATGGACTGCATCTCCTTCCTGGTGCTTTTTTGGTGCCTTTTTTTCTTACTCCATTGTCAACAAACTTTAAGTATACCCAAACCATAGTTTTATATTTGCATTTCTATCCAGCACACAGTGATTACCAAGCTTCTACTTTTAGTCCATACTAATTGGCACATTGACTCTCTTACAGCTTAGTTCAAACTCTGCAAAGTGTAAATAAATCAATAAATAAAATACATTTCTTCATACTGTCATTTGTCCCCCCCCACAAGCTTTCTCATTCATACTCACAATGTGGGACACTGATGGACAATGCCAACACACTTTGTAAATACAGAACATAGTTCATGCTAAATGTATGACTGAAGTATTATGATTTATGAAAACCTTTGGTTGAATCAAATTAGAAAGGAACTCGTTCATTGTCAGTTTATAAAAGGCTACGTTTATTGTTAAGCTGTCGTTACAATGAAATTGCACAAGCTTTCAGCCAATAAAAATGTGAAAAAAACTCTAAAGCATGAAACAGATGAATGTCAAGACTATAGTCATCTCCGGTCTCTATGCATATAGCTATTTAAGGTCACCCGTTACTGTTTTACTTTCCACTTTATTCCCGTATTAACACGTGTTGGTTAAGCTCTTTCTCTCTGTCTTACTATACTTCTGTCTTTGGTAGTTTCATGCTGAGAAGATGTTAGCCTCCATTAGCAAAGCTGTATGATATGCATTATGCAGCATTCATAATTACCTACGCTGTTGTAATATGATTCTGCATGTCGTATACTCATTCAAGTTATATGACCTTGTGAACTGACCATGGGAACCAAGTTATGGCTAGAATGCATATGCAGTTAGCAAATAATTCATTAAATAAATGCATAATATGATTTTCGTTTTCAGTACTTTTTGGGGAAGGTCTTTGGTCACCACATCGAGTGGTACACAAGAATGCCCATTCTACAAATAAAAAGAACAATATTTGCAATTTTAAGAAATTTACGAGATTTATAATATTTAAGAAATGTATTCCCAGTCTTCAGACAACTCTACTTACCTGGTTAACAGGTGAAACATAAATAAAATCCCGTAGTGTTTCCCTTGAGTACCACTTCCAAAATGACATTTTCTAGCTGCACAAGTAAAGCTTGTACTCCAAGTTATTATTTTTCATGTTATTTTCTAGTCTTCTTACTTCTAACGAATTAGGTGAAACTGGCCTTTGGGGAAACATTTACATTTCTGTGTCATTGCTGCAACCACACCAGGCTGTTTCACTCTACGAATTCCTGCCACTAAACTTTTGATTGCTGAGCTGGCATCACACTCCCCGAATGCAGCCAAGCACTGCCAAACTCAAACTGAGCTACTTACTAAGCCAGCAATGTTAGTTACTTCATAGCCTAGTTCACAGGTTCACAACCTTCTAAGAACTGAGGTGAGGAGTGAAAGCATGCCATGTTCCAGACAGAAATGTATATGGGATACGTAGGTTATTCCACAGGATTTATGGAACTATATTCCTGCCTACTACATTAATTACTTCTATATGCAAATACATGCATCTTAACTGCAGTCCAGTGGAATGTCCCACCTTCTTAAGTGCCTGACTTCCAAACATAAGTTTCACCAATTTAGCAGCAGGTACTTACCATGTTAGCCAAGACACTCTTATAAATGGTGAGATGGATGTACAAACATCTTGGAATGAATGTGATGGCTACCTTTCCACCACTTGCAGTATGGGAGAACTGGGATCTAAGCAAGAATGAGACAGTTAACTTTGCAGTGCCTACTGTATGGGTCCATGTACCTGTGCATGGAAGTGAGAACTTAACTTTCCTGTAAGAAACAGAATGGATGGACCCACATGTCAATATTTATGCAACATCTACCTTTACATTACATATGTCTATGTATGAATGTGACAGCTGCATTTCCTGGGCCAAAGATATGGGTGCATATGTGTCTGTGCATGAACATGACCATTACCTTTTCAGCACTGCCATGATGGGTGTTCATACAATATGGGTACTCAGGCGTCTGTGAATGAACATGCCTATCACCTTTTCAGCAATGCTATAATGGAATTCATACAACATGGCTACCCATTCTCCTGTGCATGAACATGCCCACTGCCTTTTCAGCACTGCCATGAGAGGTGTTCATATGACATGGGTACACATTTATCTGTGCATGATCATGCCCAGTACTTTTTCAGCATAGCCATGATGGGTGTGCATTCGAAATGAGTACATGCGAATCTGTGCATGAACATGCCTTCTGCCTTTTCAGCACTGCCATGACAGGTGTTCATATGACATGGGTACATATTTGTACATGAACATGCCCACTACTTTTTCAGCAGTGCCATGATGGGTGTTCATACAACAGGATACACATACATTTGTGCATGAACATACCCACTAGCTTTTCAGCACTGCCACATTGGGTGTTCATATGACATGGGTACACACGTGCCTGCAAATGAACATGCCCGCTAACTTTTCAGCACTGCCATGATCGCTGTTCACACCACATGGATACACATACATCTCTCAGCACTACTGTGACACGTGTTCCTACATCGTAGCACTAATGCTGTGGGTGTACCTCCACCTGAGAAAGCAACAACCACTCTCATACTACTGACAGCATGTATGGATGTGGATCTTTTTACATAACTTATCAAACAACTTTCACAAATCCATAATATGTATAAACCTAACAACTCTCCCTCCATCTTCAGCCTCATACAAATATATAACCCTTCCAGGCCAGTGCGTTCATTGGACAAATACCTATTACATGTAACCAAACCCCACAGTTCTGTTGCCAAATTAGTACTCTCCCACCACCTCGCTGAATTCTAGAAATCTATCACACTAGAAATATGACAGCAGCACTCCCTAAAATCATTTAAAACTAAGGTCCTACTCAGTTACTGTCTCTGTACATGTTCTCCAAACCCTTACTGTCACCACTCTTATGTAACCAGCCACAATACAGCTACTTCTTCACAATCTCGAACTATCTGGCTATCCAGTATCCGTTTCCTCTATTATCTCTATCTCCCTTTTACCTGGACCTCCTCAATACTCCTTCATAATTTGTAATGGTCTTCATCCTATACTTACTTCACTGTCTCCTACTCAATATCTACTTACAGCTGATTCCTGTGAAAGTAAACAGACTCTTACAAGTTCAGTATAAACTGATATTTTACTGTATTCTTATTTTCTTTAACTGTCATATCCTTACTATTCTAGTATTCTTCGAAACCCATATGGCTGAGACCATATGACTGAAGTTTTGAAACTTTGAACACTTTGATTTGGGATAGCCGTACAGCGCGGAATGGGAGATTTCCTGTTTTCCTCTCTGTAGTATGACTTTGGAGTTGGTATATTTAAGTAGCAGGTGCCGGGGAGCTTGCCTCCTGCAAAAACGTAAAAGTGAAGCTTTTTCTTTAGGTCTAGTGGGTTTTTTTGTAGTTTCGAAGTTTCAAAACTTCGATCATATGGTCTTGGCCATATGTGTTTTGAAGTTTTGACATTTCAATAAAACAACATAGACCCCTTTGCGAACACAGTAGTAAATGTTTTATGTGAGCCAACTTTGCACGTTATGCAGTGAAAACTTTGGAGCATCATGTACTTGTTGCATCAGACAATTCCTAGCACAGTTAGACATACTTTAAAAACATAACATTTATACTTATTTTTGTCTGTTAATCAAGTCAAATATGTCAGAGAATGACTGAACTGAAAAGTTCTGTTACTGAAAAAAGTCTGTTAAAAGGTATCTGGGTAGTTGGCATTATGCCTTAAAGCCCCATATCAAATTAGCTTTTTACAGTGCTTGTTTGAGCAACACCACAAAAACAGTAGTTCATTAAATACTCTGCAGTTCTGACTTCTGTCATCATCTACAGCCTGACGTTCACCGGGATCTATGAAATGGAAAAAAAATCTTTGGAATCTAAATGTGCCTTTTATTCTTTTTCTATATGGTATCTACAAGGTGCAAAATTAAATATGTAATATTAGAAAGTGCTGGAAGACTATTTTCTAGAGTGACAGGGAGTATTACTACATTTTCTAATGTTGCTTCCCATAGAGGTAAAGTCATTAAAGATTGCATGCATGGTATTGTAAGCTGTTTAACAAAACATATTTCACATAACAATGTTTCATAAAAAAGCAGATAACCCTGTCCGTAAATGATCAGTATTTTTTCTCTTTGTGTGGTTCTAAAAAAGCCATCTCAATATTCTACACCTCTCATGACTCTTATAGCCACTGTAAGTTTGACACATGTGAGAGTACAATACATGATTTGGTAAATTATATTTCCTCAAAATGATCTGCACTTTGCTCATAATTCATGAATCCATTCTGGAGCTACTGGTAAACAGGGTAAGTTACAATTTTCCATGACAGTGTTTATTAAGTCTTACATTTTGGAAGCTTTCCTTCCCCAAGGACAGGTGAACAGAGAGTATTTGTTTGCTTCTTTCCTTCCCTATGCTGTCCACAGTAGGTGTCAGAACAAATGATCAAACTTGCATCACTCGGGCTGCAGTCAAGGCTTTATTCCTCAGTACCAGCCCAGTGACAGAGCTATAACATTGTATGTCATTTGCTTCGTAAACATCTCATGAAATTAAAGGTTTACATCAGTGTAACAGCTGCAGGCACATGCTTTTTGCAGTATTTTTAAACATGTGTACGTGCACAAAACAAGCTGGTATTTTATTTTCTAACAAACACAGTAGCCAGGAATAGTTGGGTAAGAGCATAAGGCACTACAGATATAGTAGGGTGTGTATCCGAGCAGTTTACAAACCCTGCTCATCTTCCTTCCCATACTACTTCTTCACTGTTAACATCCAGGGCTGTGAAATGTTCTTCCCAAATATAACAGCACCACATGAAGTGGTCTAGCAATTCAAGTCACAGGCGACCTGCTTACTCTGTACTCTGCAAATAGTGCCGGCGCAGTGTCATTTGTTTAGCGGCTATATTCTTCTATGACATACTTACAAGGTACAAAACAGCATAAGCCAACAATTCAAATACTATGTTTAGCCTGCTTTAATAAGCTATGGGTAGAATAGGGCACCACTATCTGCTAACTGCATCACCATTCATGTTGGGTAGTGCACATGCAGCAATGTCAGTTAGCACTATAAAGGGTCGAAAGGATGCAAACAGCGCACGAGCCAGAGGTGCTACACAGTGAAGAATAAATATGGAGTCAATAAAACAGCCATGCAAAATAGTAAAAAGTGAAATCGGTAGTGTGAAATGGAGGAATATCAGCTGGGACGGACTTATTTGGTGGTACATCTGGACCAAGTTTTCCACACAAGGATCAAATATTCAGCAGCTGGAAGATATTACAAGATGGACCTTTTGGGGTAGGACTACTGCTGAAAAATCATTCAGGGGCAGGACTTCCAGCCATAAAACTTTTTGGTATGGTTACTGCTAACTGTTGAAATAATGACCTCCTTAAAGATTAGGGGTGCTGAGGGTAAACCTCCCACAATGAGAGTGAAATATTGCTATACCACTACATTCTGCTTAATTTTATGTTGCAGTCACCTGCGTTATGGGGCAGTGTGGGTAATATGCTTGCCACTAAAACTTTAGGCATCAAGTAATTTAAGCAGACCTTTTACTGGAAGTGTCTACATACAGTGCTGAGTGGTGGGGCTTTCCCACTTTTGAATCAGCACTGTGTAAAGGGGTTTATGGCTTAAACGCTGACTAACTGACAGTACTCAGTTGCAGCTTCGTCTTAGAGCCTGGTGAGTCACTGAAGCACGATTGTCCATTTCCGTTTGCAATTAGCTACAAGCACTCCTTGAGGCAAAGTACAAGTTTCTATGACTCTCACCACGTTTTTCATTGTTTCTGCATCTTTGGAAGATGTTTACTCTCATGTCACGTATAAAAAGGTGTGCAATGGTTACTCAATTGTGTTTCTTATGAAATGAAAAAATATGTGACTGACTATACCCTTCCAGTGTAAGCTTAAAAATGAGGTTAAAACAGCAGCAAATTAATTTTATCAAATGCAGTTTTCTGTTTCAGATTCTGTCAGTGAGTTATCTGAGACTTACATGTCACCTGGGATACTTTTTATAGGTATGCTGTTTCAATTAAAGCAGCTGCTATGGAAGTATGTCTCTGGAGACATTCCTGAAATGTGTTTGGTATGACTAAAAGCATTATTTAGAAGCATTATTTGAATTCTAAATTGATAGGAGACAAGCATATTTCAAAGAAAGCCCACAATACAAAATATTGTACCACCGTTTTTATATCTTTTACAGCAAACAGTCTAAAATTTGTGTTTTGCAAATAACAATGTGCATCACTGTAAACAACAGAAATAGAATTGAGTCAGCAGCAGCTCGCAAAAGTTAAATCATCAGGGAAATTACTGCAGCCAAGGGAAGCCAGTTCCAATGCTTCAAACCGAATGTTATTCACAGACTTGGAAGGCACACGTTGTCCAACACCTGCTCCTCTGCAGAACTATTTCTTAGATCTTAGGCTACTAACATGCTTTTTAAGTTCAATTCCTGCAGGCTACACCTACTACTGATGTCAGCAGAAGTAATATAAAACAGAGTTTGTCTTCTTAGCTGTACAAAAGTGTAATGTAAGCAGAGGTTTCCTGAAAGGATTGTAACAACTACAACATTTTCCTTCAGATGACATAACATGATGATCACAAAGATCCCAGATTACCTAGCAGACAGTGGTTACATGAGTTGGTCCATACAGCTATCATCCAATATAAACTCAGGATAATTACATAATCCAGAAAAATCCTGAGAAGAATACAGTTTAGTGAATGTTCTTCCATGTGCATGGGAGGTGCACCTTGTCAAAATGTTGATCATTTACCAGGAAAGTGATTGCAGCTGCCTCTGGTTAAGGGTCATGCAGGTGGTGTCAGTTATTTTCAGGAAAATAGAAGGTATCCTGGCACTGAACCTTCTCTTGAAGTAGCCTGATGTGTGTGTGCAGGCTCACTTCTAGCATCTGAAATATATGGTGGAAAAGTTTAGTTGCAAATTACTGGGTGATGATTTGGTACCATGCTGTAAAAAGATGGGTGAAATTTTGTGGAAAGTTGAAAAAAAGAAGCAGAAATTATTATATAGTGTCCGAATACATGTATGTATGTATTAATAATGAATGCAAAATATGACCTCATCTTCCCACCTTGTAGCCATATTAATGGTTGGCACCATGAACCCCCCTCTACTGATAGGACTAGTATGCCTGTGATAAGTACACCACACTGGCATACTGTTGTATAAAACAGCTGGCATAAGTAAAACCCCTTACAGTCTGAATTAGTTTTCTCCAATCTCAAGCTTTTCTCTCCCATCCTTGACAATTTCTACTCCTACACCAAATGTACTTTAGAAAAATCTTTACATTCTAACTCTATCACTGTGAAATCTTACTATTAAAGTTAGAACACTTACTTTATTTAACTGACTGGACCTACCATCCGATGCTAAGGGTGACATATGAAAGCATGCTTACTGGAGTATAGTACAAGAGAATATGGCTTTGAGCTGGTCAAAAGCTTTTTCTCCCTGCATTCCAGGGTTGGATTTACTCTGCTTTCATCTGTACACTGTTTTACGTCACCTAACTGTCCGCACTGTTCCCAAGCTGCCCTCACAAGAGATACTTGTGCTCAGTGGAAGACACTATAATGCCAGTACAAATATTAAGCAGACAAAGAGATAACTATATCTATGTCTGCAATCAGAGTAACTCTTCTGGAAACACACCCAGCAAGCTCCAAGTACTATGCAGCTAATGAAATACTACCCCCATACTCAGAAATAACTACTTCAGAGGGAATGATTTTTAAAAAGGAAGTGAAATCCTGCAAAAAGTAAAATAAAAACTTTGTAAGAGAGGACGGAGGTCTATACAGAATGCTGTGTAAGAGGTGCAGAGTTACACACATGTAGGGAGAAAGAGGGTGCTACTTAAACTGTTAATCCTTAACCTGTCTACAGGATTTATGCCTGATGCCTAGACAACAGCTACTATGAGACTCCCCTACACAAAGAAGGACCTTCTATAGACCCAGGTAATTATAAGCCTATCAGCCTCACAAGCCTTACATGCAAAGCTACAAAACTTACACTCAAACTCATTTATGCAGACATAGGGAATTTAACTAGAGCCATGGCCTCAAGCTAAACGCCAAAAAGTGTATAGTCATCCCCTTTGGCAAAAACAAAGTGCCCACAAATTACCACATAGGTGGTAATCCATTAAGTACAGAAGAAGTAATTAGGGACCTGGGGACCCAAGTTGATAGCAATCTCTTATTTGACAACCATGTGGCCAAAGTGGTTAGAAAAACATTTTATATAGCCCACCTAATCATGAAGGGATTCACATCTAGTTCAGGGGAGGTCATCGTGCCTCTTTACTCATCCCTCATCAGGCCCATAATCGAGTACAATGCCCCTTTTGGGATGTACCTTACCAGACACCTACAGCAACTGGAAAGACCGCAAAAGTACCTCACCAAGAGGATCAAAGGGCTCAAACAGATGCCATATGCTGCCCAGTTAAAGAAACTCCAGCTCTACTCAGTGGCATACCGCCTGCTCAGAGGCGATCTGTGCCTGACGTATAAAGCCATGTCCAACCCGGAATTAAGGGACATGCTGCACCTCAAAAAATCCAAATCCCATCGAGCTACGCGCTCGAGAGACTTGAACCTCAGCATTGAAATAAATAGGACATGCTGGAGGGACAGATTCATAACCAAGAGGCTCCCTTCACTCTGGAAAAGAATCCCAGTCCAGGTTAGGCAGAGTCCCTCATTGACTCTCTTCAAGAGGAATCTTGATGAGTGGATGGGAGATCGTAGGTTTACCCCGGGTATCACTTCTGTGTCACTGTTAGACAGAGGCACAGTATACTAACCTCGAAAAAGGGCATAGCAAAATTAATTTAAAATGGGTGGCGAAAGCCAAACATACTCTGGCTAGGCTTATAAATGCCCTAGGGCAGATAGCCTAGTATGAACCTATGAACCTATAATGTACATCCCGATCAGTTTATTTGCTTGCTTTTCTTCATTTTTTTTTTTTTTTTGAAAGGCAGGTCTTGTCTTCCAAAATTACAAAGCTTTAATGAAAAGATTACAGAGATTGTGGGCAGTGGTCACTCCATGCATACTGTTTACCGTGACCTGGCCAAGGCTACTGGCAATATTCCCTATGCTAATATTATTGTAAAATTATGCAAACAATGTAACCCATATGTTATCCACAGGACTGCAAACTGGCTACCCAAAAACCCCAAGTCAAGAAAGTTGCTGACACCCTCTCTGAATGGACACCAGTGCTGGGTTCTTCTACCCTGTTTGGCAGTTAATACAGATACCCACGTCAATATGCTAGAAGTATGGTTGAAGACATTTGCTGATTACTACAAGCTGGGCACTGTTATCTGATTAGCCACGGATACATACCATACATACCATGTGTGTTGAAAAAGGTCTCAAGATAAATGCATACAAAAGTAACAGTGACATTTGTTAAAAAGCTGCTCCCACCTAACATGCTGCAAAATGGCATTTCTCTTAAGAAAGATGCTACAGTACAAGGGAGAAATGAGGTTTGCAAGATGTCAGGACTTAAATGAGCTCTGTAATGTTTGAAAAAGATTGGGTAGATTATAAGCGATGTATAATGTTTGCAACTGGGAGCATGTCAGTATGATTTGTGATGTAAAATGCTTACGGCTAGGATTGTGTTGGTGTGGTTTGTTTTCATTTATTTAAATGTATGATTGCCTGTGTAGTAAGTGATGGTTAGTAAAGATGTTTCTTGTTTAAAAAAAAGGTAGGAACTGAATAACGTATGTAATGTTGTGTAGTTAACGTATGTAATGTTGTGTAGTTTATATTATATACAGCAATATATGTTCACTATAATGTTTATGTTAATTATAGTTTGATTACTTTTATATGACTGCAACATTTCCTATGTCAGAAGTGATAATTCAGTAAAGGTGTTTGAAAGGAAAAAAAAGAATGAGTACACTGCTGTAAGCAGAGAGGAAAGCAAGGTGTCATTCTGAATGAGAAAGAATTCACTGATCATTGTCAGTTCGTTCAAATCATGAATGCACAGGAGAGGAGTAAAGAGCTGAATGTCTGTAAGTTGACTTACACTTTTGTTTGTGACTGGTTTAGTCTGCAAGTGTGTGTTTCTCTTCTAAACTCGCTCTCTCAGGGTTTTGTCAGTCACCATATTTCCTCTTACTGAACATTTACATGACTTGGACTTGGTTGTTGCCTTGCACGACTTGTACAAAGAGGTCACGGAATGGCATCTCAGAAACATAACTTTGCTTTGTTCTGCTGCCAGCAATTTACATTTGCTGTACATCATACTGCAGACTCTAAAGTCCATCAGGTGCATCGCCCACTTCATATAAACGAAAACACATAGTTTGGCACACATCCTAAATTGGAAGGAGCAATAATCCTTAGACTGCCACCACTGATAAGTGCCAAATATGGACTTACGACATCCTAAAAACTGGAAACGGAGACAATGAGTTAGCTGAATGAACAAGTTATACCCAAGCTGGGAAAATTGTTACTGCCGACTCTTGTTATCTTTACCATAGGGATAGAAAATTAGGCAAAATCTGGGTAAAACTGGCTAGGCTTGTAAGGGATCTTCAGCCATTAGCCTAGTAATCTCCTATGAACCTGCATTAAGGAAAGCTTGCTTTTCTTAATAAATGTATTCAAGTGAGCATTGTACATTTTGGCCTGCAGACAGTTTCCTTTTTTGTTCCACCCAGCAATCTGTATTTAAAGGTCAATGCTTGTATCTGCAGTGCACTTTCATTAAAGCTTCTTTCCTTCTGTCCTTACCGGCAGCTACCAAAAGCTCATAGGCAGACCTGATTCATTCAACAAGATATGGTCTTCCATATGATATATTTTTTTACGTATCTACTAACATATACTGCATGTCAATTATTAGTATGTCTATGCTGGATTCTGACTGTACTTTAAAGTTTTCAACTTTTGCTAAAGTCATGGCTAGAAAAAGATCCACTATAGATCACTCCTTCACAAGCACAAAAGAACACATACATCTGGGTCTATAAATACATTTCCAGCCATCAAAGTCATTGTTAGTGGAAGCAGACAGTACACACATGAATGGGAAAACAGTTTACACTTGCAAGAGGTTGCAGTAAGGCATAAAGTAGGGCAACAGGTAAATTTACAACCTGTAAAGCTTGAGGAATGGTACCACTGCCTGCTGATAAAAAGGTAACAATGGGGTGCCATATGTAATCTGTGGATTGTCTCCCTTCACTAATGGGTGCCTGGCTGCCACAGACAGAAGACAAAATTCAAATAAGCTGCCATTAGTGGGGTAAAGTCCTTACAATAACCATCTTTAACATTAAGGCTGGGAATTGGGAGGGTGGCCCAATGGTTAAGGCGTTGGCCTTATATACATAAGGTGCAGGGTTTGAGTCTCACAAGGGATAATTGACTAGGCTTAAAATGGCTTGTAAGGGCAGTTAGCCTAGTACTAATCTATGAACCTATCCTCAGGCAACTGCTACATTTGGGTATTAACTGTACAGGCAGCTTATAGCTAACAAGACATGAATTACGTATGAACTGTGTTAGATTTTCCCACACTCTTTGCATTGCCTCTATTCATTCAATTTACTACTGCGCTACATACTATTTAAGTTTCAAATCCAGTCCTAAGTCTTAAAGACAGACAAGACTACAGTATATTGGGCAGTCTGATTACCAGGCAACAGTATGTTTATTTACTGAAATAATGACCAGCTATGTACTGTGTTGACTTGCACGCTACATTACCAAGGCCAATATGGCCTACTGAGGCACCAATGTGGTTCCATTGTTATTGGAATTTCTGTCGCATTAGTTGCTGCTGTGACACTTATGAAAAGAGTATGACATTAGCTAGGGCTTAACTGCTTTAGACACAGATGAACTTGTGACAGAATCACAAACTGTTCTGTAATGAGGTTTGGCTGCCCTGTTGAAAGTGCGACACTAGTAAAGTACAGTTGTGTACCTACAATAAATGTAGATATTCGAGTGTATTCACTGTTGCAGTCATTACACTTGGGTTATCCTGCTGGCAGGCTACCCGCAGTCGGCCGGAGTTCCAAAGTCTACGTCCGGCATCGGTTGCTTTTGCTTCTTCCCTGTCAGTGCGCCAGGGGTATAAAAGATGCAACCGATGGCATTTTCTTCAGTTTTTCTTGCCCCAGATGTCAGGTGCCCCCAGACAGGAAGGCTGAAAAAAATCATGCCAAAAAAGCATACATGTACTAAAATAAACATTTCCTTCATCTACAAGCAAATACACCACATAGGTTGTATAGGATAGAGAAGTACAGAAAAGTCCCAGCAAAGAAAAGGGGGATGGAGGGTAGGTAACCTGGACTGCAACAGTGAATACACTCGAACATCTACATTTATGGTAGGTACACAACTGCACTATGTTCATCGTGTTTCACTGTTGCAGTCATTACACTTGGGTTGAATCCCAAAGCTGAGGTTGGGCGGCTGGGTCTAAACAGGGTTAGGAGAGGCTACCAGGCCCTGCAGAACTGCAGTGGCAAAGCCTGCTCTGGATTTAGAGTAGAGAGGTAAGTGGTAGTGATTGGTGAAAGTGGGCACTGAACTCCAGGTTGCAGCTTCTAAAATGTCTTTGGTTGGTACTCCTCTGAGAAAGGCTGCTGAAGTGGCTGCTGCTCTGGTAGAATATGGCATAATGCCCTTAGGTACTGATTTGCCATGTTGTGCATAAGAGAAGCGAATACAGTGTCCTATCCATTTTGAAATTGTCTGCTTTGAGATTGGCTTTCCTTGTGATCCTGCAGCATAGGCTACAAACAGTTGCTCAGTTTTTCTGAAAGCTTTTGTTTTGTCCAAGTAGAATCGTAGCTGTCTGTGTATGTCCAAAGCATGCAGACGTCTCACCTCTTTATTCTGGGGATTTGGACAGAAAGTTGGCAAATGAATGGTTTGGTTAAGAGCCACATTGGAAACCACCTTTGGCATGAATGTTGGGTTTGTCCTTAGAGAGACCCTATCCTGGTGAAAAATGATGAAAGGTTCCACTGCCATTAATGCCTGTAACTCTGAAACTCTTCTTGCTGAAGTTATTGCTAGGAGCAGAGCAGTTTTCCATGATAAGAATTTTATATCAGCTGTATTGGCTGGTTCAAAAGGAGGCAGTGTGAGCTTTTCTAAAACAAAATTGAGATCCCAAGTAGGTATTGGTGCTCTCCTTGGGGGGGGGGGGTCTTATGTTTTTTGCCCCTCTGAGGTACCGTCTTAGTAGTGGATGTGAAAAAATAGGAGGTTCCATATTGTAATGAGCTGAAATGGCAGAGGCATGGATCTTAACAGATGAGAAGAATAGGCCTTTGTCCAGCATTTCAGGTATTGTAAAATCTGAGGTATATTTGGAACAAGTGGTTTGAGCACTTGTACCTGGTTCCAAGCACATAATCTCTTCCATTTTTCTGCATAAGATGTCCTAGTGCTGGGCCTCCTGGCTTCTAAAATGACATCCATAACAGCTTTAGAGAGAGGGGTGGTCTGAGTGGCTATATTATCTGCCATGCAGCCAGATTTAAGGTTCTGAGTTGACTGTGCAGAATCTGATTGTTTTGTTGAGTCAGAAGATGAGGAATTTGAGGTAAAGGCCAGGCTGGGCCTTGAGACAAGCTCTTTAGGATTGGGTACCAGTGCTGGCGTGGCCAGTCTGGGGCAATCAAGATCATTTTTGGCTTCTCTTGTCTGACTTTTAGGAGCACCTTGGGAAGAAGAGGCAGTGGAGGGAAGGCATAAACTGTCAGGGTTTTCCAGCTGAATGACAGAGCATCCACTTTCCATGCTTATGAGTGATAAGTTCTTGTGCAGAATTTCTGTAGTTGGCAGTTGTGAGGGGAGGCAAAAATATCTATGTCTGGGTGTCCCCATTTCCTTGTTATCATGCTGAAGACCTGTGGATTTAGTCTCCATTCGTGAGGATCCATGAGATTTCTGCTTAGTTCGTCTGCCAGTGTATTTTTCATTCCCGGCAGGAATTGCGCCTGCAGATGTACTTGACAGGTCAGTGCTGTGTTCCACAAAGTTATGGCTTGCCTGCAGAGGGGGAAAGAATGTGTGCCCCTTGCTTGTTTATGTACCACATAACTGTGGTATTGTCCGTCTTTATTAATAGTTGTCCTGGATGTAGTAGGTCCTTGAAAGCTGTCAGAGCATTCTGTACAGCTAGCATCTCTTTTTGATTGATGTGAAGATGCATTTGTTCCTTGGACCACGTGCCCTGAATACATTTTCCTGCCATATGTGCCCCCCAGGCATAATCTGATGCATCTGTTGTTATTGTCTGCATGGCTGTGGGTAAGGCGAAAGGCTGTCCCTTGTTGTGGTGACAGGCCTGGGACCACCATCAAAACTCTTGCTGTAGGCAGGGAATTGAAGGTTGTGCATTAGGCCCGGCAAGCCAGCACGTAAAAATCTTCTGCCAATCATTAGCGGACCGAAGTTCCGCTGTGGCGACCCCTAACCGGGAAAAGCCGAAAGACACAACAACATTGTTTCCAGGCTGTGGCAATATTGAGTCCAAACACTTTCTAGATACCATTGCAGTTTCCTCATATGCAGTCTTGCATATGGAATTAGTAGAATTCAGGACGCCATGAAGCCCAGGGCCTGCAGAATTTTTCTTGCAGGGAGCTGGGTCTTTGTTGAGGTACTGTTGATATTTAAGCATGTGAAACTGGCAGTTTAAAGCCCTTACAGCTAAAGTAGCAGAAGTGTAAACTTTTTTTCCCCATCTATCCAGAGCTCTGGAATCCCTATCAGAGGGGACAGGGTTTTTAGCAGTGGAAGCCTTAACCCCTTTGGGAGCCTGAGAAATTGTTTCTGGGTCCACAGCAGGGTTTGTATAAAGAAATTTATGAGAGTCAGGGACCCTGTAGTACCTGTCTGGCTTGACTGGTGCAGGGGGTAAAGAATCAGGAGACAGACTGGATTCAGAGAAAACATCATCAACAATTTCAAGCACAGGTGGGATAGCCAGGGGCCTGTGCTGAGGCAATAAAAGGAAGTCTCTGAGCCTTTTCTTGGATTCTGAGTAATCCTGGCTCTCCCAATGGAAATGCTCCCTCATAGTGTGCAGTTCCCACAAGAAATACAATTGTTAACTTTTACTGACATCGGTCTGGAGCAACAAAAAGTTTCCCCAACGGGGTACTTAGCTTTATTGAAGACTTCGGGTTTTGAAACTCGATTTCAAAAATCTCAGGAGTCGGCCGACCGGCACTTGCAAACTATTTTTGCTTCTGGCACCACGCGTCAAGAAAGACTGGGGAAAATGGCGCCAGTTGCATCTTTTATACCCCTAGCACACTGACGTCAGGGAAAAAGCGACAGCAACCGACGCCGGACCTAGACTTTCGAGCTCTGGCCGACTGCGGGTAGCCTGCCAGCAGGATAACCCAAGTATAATGACTGCAACAGTGAAACACGATGAACATCTGCAAATTTTGTAGCTATGTAAAGCTACTCAGGCAACTGAGACAGACATCAACACTCACTGTAATGACATTAAAGCCTTTTTGGGGAGCCATCTCTTCCTGCAATGTAAGGTCCTGTGCCCTCACACTGTGACCACTTACACATACAAACTCCAAGACCGTTATACTCCAGAGTACAGAGAATACTCTGAAATACAACCACTCTGGACTAATCATACAGTCCCCTTTTTTTCTTAGAGTTCAGAGCATCACAATTATGATCCTCTCAAATTCATAAGGAACCTTCAGTGAGGAGAAAAAGTCT
This sequence comes from Protopterus annectens, assembly GCF_019279795.1. Classification (NCBI taxonomy): domain Eukaryota; kingdom Metazoa; phylum Chordata; order Ceratodontiformes; family Protopteridae; genus Protopterus; species Protopterus annectens. The sequence goes on along the minus strand of NC_056729.1, from coordinate 603,732,186 downwards.
ATAATTCCTCGCTCACATGATGTGGAAATGGGCAAAAGTTCTGGTAGTGCTTGTTCAACATCTGGACAATAATTATTAACACACCTAAGATAATATCGTCAGAGGAATAAGGACTCGTAAAGGCATCAGAACCCTAGCTTTTACTTGTAAGACATCCTTTTTCCAATGCATGTACACAACAAAAGGAAGGAAACTTCTACACAGAACTCCATCAATAAAATCTAGAAGCATCATAACAGTTGTAGGACAGTCCTCATCCTCAATTAAGTCTACATCACTTGTGCTGTCCAACTCAAGGACTCGCAAAAAGGTACTCTGTGAAAAATATTCCTAGAAGTAAACTACTGAGATGGCATCAGTTGAGTGACTGAGACTACTGCACCACAGACACATATCATTACTAAGAAACTTTGCCAAAGTAAACATGCTTCACTTTCAGTAATAAAGCAAAATTTTACTTTCCATCACCACACCACAAGAATGTTAGGTTCAAATAAAACTACTTTCTTAGAGATGTAAGTAAAGGAATGAGTGGTAGAAGTCAAAGGCACATTTCTGTAATACAGATGTGTGTACAAAGCACGTGCATTAATTTGTTCCCTTCTATTTATCAACTTGATGTTTCCCCCAAGGATTCATCTGTCTTTTGTGGAAACAGATCAGTGAGGATTTCTGTTCTGCATCTGCCCTAGCTAATCTAAACAAATCCAGATTAATCAAACTGGCAAAAGCAAAGTTGCCAATCAAAGAATATTACTAGACAAATGTTATGTGCCTATTAGCTGCCACTGCAATTCTAGCCAGGTAGAGTGAATAAATACTGACTGGTTGCCATGGCAACTGCTGAATGACTAATAGCACAATAGTCTCAACACACCATAGGTCTGTAGTACATCCAAGGAACCCATAACTCCATTATTAATAGTATAGTAAGTTTTATACACCTCGCACAACTAGTTAAAAATGACATGCAGCCCAGCTTACTGCTGCTTGTCCAAACCAGGCAAAGATACACAAAATACGTGGAAGCCTTCTCAGCTGTAAACATTTACTTAAGCTGCAGTGAAAAATACAAGGGCTTTGCTTACAGGCACTCTAGTTCAGAATCAGCGGTGTGGGGGGGGGTTACCTTTCTGCATACTGCTGTCACATTACAAACTCAGGAACCCCAAAAATAACAGAAAGTGAGAGGTAAAAGTGGCATGAGGTTTCAATAAATGAAAATATATACATACATGTAATCGATGTGCCTCTGTACTAGACTATATTCATTTGTAAAACATCCCTACTAATAAACCCTGCACAAGGCATGCAACTAGCAATATACATTTCCAAAGAATAAAACAATGCATTCAAAATACTAAGCCTTTTTATCATGCAGTCATTAATAATACCTAAATACCCAAGTGAACTGACTCAGAAAAGGTTTCCTTAAGAGTATTGAGCAAGACATTTCCAAAGGGTTGAGAGCCTTGAGAACAGAATTAGTGTGACCTTACTCAAAGGCACAAGGCAGAATTTTCACTGCAAATAAAGAGTAGTAGTCAGGAGGCTAAGACATTAACACTCCTCCAAATGTTGGGTTTTTCTATTACTGTAAACCAACTGTGAAAAAGGGACAGGTTATTTCCTGCATACCTCCCAGCTGTACAGATTTTTGCCTCGTATATTTGGTCCTTTTTTCATAAACTTGTGGTTTTCTGAAAAATCACTGGCAAATCTTAAAGACCGAAGTAAAAATAATGACAAACATTTGAGTTTCAGACTTCATAGCCTTCAGAAATTTCATATTAATGCAAAACCTATTATTCTATCAATTTTCTAAGTTTATAAGAGCAATGTTTAAAACTTGTCACTATTTTTTTTGGGCCTTTGTACCCCAGTATTTAAGGCTTTTTTCCACTGATTTCTTGCTCTAAGAAGTTGAGAGGTATGTTCCCTTGGTAGGCAGAGTATCTCCCACAGGCCTGTACTTACTTTATGTGGCTTTAGAAGGGAGACCGTGATGGGGCTATGTGTTTTAGATGCCACTTTAAGGCACAGTATAGTATATCCTTAAGAGAATTCATGATTAAAGCATAGAAATGGAATGCAGCCGGCCTTTTAGAAGGACACCATGTGGTGGGATGATGGGAAAGAGCTAGAACAACCTTCTAAAGCTGTCCAGTCACATGAAAGCAAATAAATAAATAAACAGATAATTTTAAAACATGTTTTAAAATATTAAAGGTGAGCATCCTCAATATAATAAACTCTGGACTCTCCAGTTTATCAAAGACCAGTAACACAAATGACTTTTTCATATTTTGGCTATTTACATTACACTACTAAGGTCTGGAATGACTTCACATATCTTTGTCTTCACTGCAATATTCATTTCAGACAGACAGACAGATGTCATTCGTCTCTATGACTGTCTCAGCTTGTCATAAATTGAACACGTTGACTCCATACTGCATGCAGGAAACAAATAGTGAAAGCCTTGTCATTATCTGTGCAGCACAACAATTTCAAGCTGTACTCACACATGCTTTTACCTGGAAGGAGAGTATTACTGCAGTGTCCATCATCACCGTGCATTTCTGTACTGCAATTCCAAAGTCTATGGTCCAACAGGTCACAAGTCATATCAATCAAGTCAAATTGACTTTTTGCCTGGACAACCAGGAATAGAGCTCATTAAGCAAATGATTAAAGTCAAAGCAGGCATAACCAGAGCTTTCAAAAGCATACCCCATTAATGATGCATCTCACAGACATGACAGGAATGAAGTCTAGTATTAAAACTCATCACACTGACCTGAAGTAGAAAGAGGTTACCCTCCCATGAACAGCAAGTACCCCTTAATGTAACCAATCACCAGAAGCTCAACACAGTATTTTTATTCTTGACTATAAAAAAATAACCAATAATTAAATAACAAAGATAACATTTGACTGTGACTTATACCTATGGCCATGGCATTCAGTATTCCACACCGATGTCCCTAAACACTGAATTACCAAACATTCTTTCTATAAGTTTCTTCTGTCAGCAGACTTGAAAACTGAATGCCAGCCCAGCAGACATTAATTTCCTCTCTCCCTTCACTTACATAATTTCAAACTAGACTTAACAATTTTGACCACAAGTAAATACAGACACAAAGTCACTTAGCATAGGATAAAGTAGAAGAGAACGGATAACAATTTTGTGCAACAAGTCTTCAACTACATGACATTAGACATGAGAAATGCTCTTCATTAATATGGGTAAGGTTTATTCTCAAACAGGCCTTAGAATGGTTGAAAAATACATTGCTCTCATTATACTAATCAATACTGTTATTCTGTGCCATCACAATCACCCCCTTTTCCCATTTTTACATGGTGTCAGCGTGGTGTGTCAACTGTTATTATTTCTCTTGATTCAATGCCACTCACATACCTTCTTTTACAGTCATGCCTGTCTGTCGTAGGTCTTCTCTCATACACTCCCTCCATAACTTTGCTGAATGCCCTCATTCCCTCTTGCCTTCTTCCTGTCTGCCCCAAGTGTTCTTTGCTAGATTGTCTTTTGCGCTCTTTGACCTTCTCAGCAATTGCAGCTGGCATCTGCACTTATGTCCTCATTTCTTTGTCTGTCCCATGCTGTGCATCCAACCACCCATCTCAGCCACTTCATTTCCATCACCTCTAGCTTCCTCAACTGCCTGCCTTTACTGCCCAGGTTTCTATACCACACAGTAGAACTGATTGCATCACTGCTTTGTAGACCTTACTTTACAGCTTCTTTGGCATTCTTCTGCCATACACTATCCCTGACACTCTGTGCCAGTTGGCCACAGCCCCTCTGATTCGAGCTTTGACCTCAACTCCCATCCCAAATACTTGAAGCTGTTAACCTGTTCCACTATTTTCCTATCTCAGGTTCTTCTGATTTCCCCCATTTTCTGCCATTACAACTCTCTTATCTCACTTTCATCCCATGTGCCTTCAGTTTTGCATTCCATTCCACTATCTTTTGAAGAAGTTTTGCACAGATTCTGCCCGTAATGCCAACAGCATCTGCATACAGTAACTTTGTTAATATGTCCCCTCCAATCTGTTTGCTAATGTAATCCATCACCAATATGAAAAGCAGTGGGGACAGAGCTGAAACCTGATGCGCGCACACACTCCCACTGGGAACCTCTCTGTGAGGCCAAACAATGTTCATATTTAAGTCATTGGGTCCTTGTACATAGCCTGCATTAATTCTACAAATTTTTTCTGGGACTTCAAACCACCACAGGACTGCCCAAATAAGCTTTCTTGGGACCATGTCATATGCGTTCTCTAAGTCTAGGAATGCCCAGTTAGAATCTTTCCTCATCTCTAGCTTCTTCTCAAGTATCTGTCTCACTACAAACATTGGGTCAGTTGTGCTGCATCCTGATCTGAGCCTAAACTGCTCATTTCCCATTTTACTTTCTATTACTCTGCAAATTCATTTATCACTCACCCTCTCTAGAACTTTCATACAGTGTGACATGAGTTTGTACTGCTCCCAGTTATGGATGCCCCCTTTAATCTTGTGCACTGGCACAAGTATGCTTATTTTCCAGTCATCTGGGATACACCTTTCTATCCATACTGCCATGAGTACCCTCAGGAGCCACTTCTCCCCTAAATCACCCAACATCTTTGATCATATCTACTGTGACCTGACCTGAGCCTGCTGCTTTCCCTGAATTAACTTTCCTTAGCAATATTCTTACTTCTTCTAGTTGGGATCCTCCTTCTCTTTCATCGTATGTTGTGTCTGGGGCAGTTCAGCTTCTGTGGGCTTGTCTCGTTCAGAAGCTGCTGAAGTACTCCTTCCATTGGTCTTTGATGTCCTGTGGACTGGCAAGCAGGTTGTTGCTGGCATCCCTTATGAAGAGTATCTGACTATCTTCTTTATCTTTTTGTCTTTGCCTTGCAACCTGATAAAGTTTCTTTGTGCCACCTACACAGCCACCTTTTAGAAGCTGATAAGATTGCCTCTCACACCTAATTCTTTGCTATTGCAACTGCTCTCTTAGCTTCTTTACTAGCTAAACATTATTCTATCTTAACCTGGGCCATCTTTTCTGTCTCCCACTTTTTCTTGTGTTCCTTCTTTCTTTCAATAACTTCCTGTACTTCTGCATTCCACCTCCATCTTTCCCTCTTTGCCTTATTTCCATACCTGGCTCAGCCACATATCACCCATGCTGTTTTGTGGCACTGCAATACTTCAACTCCACTTATTTCCTCTTTTTCCTGAGGTGCTAGAGCCCTGAGTAGATCCTTGAACTCTTGTACTTTCTCTCCAGTCACCTTCCAGGTCTTGAGTTGTCTCTGTTGACCTTAGAGCCCTCTCTGACGATGGCTTGCAGTTGATTGGGGCAACCAGTGATTTGTGCTGTGGGCCAACTGTTTCACTGGGGATGACCTTGCAACTGCTGATTCTGCCTCAGTGCACTTTTCTTACTGTGAGAAAATCTACCAGAGTTGAATGTGGGACACTCTTGTATGTGATCTTATGACTGTCTCTCTTGCTGAACCATGTGTTGGCCACCATCAAGCCATTTGCTAAACAGAGGTCTAGAATGACCTCTCCTTCTTTATTCCAGTTGTCATACCCATGTGGACCCAAGGCAGTCCTAATATCCTGTTCTATGTGTCTGGGTATGTGCATTCAGGTCAATCATCATCAACATCAGTTCATGCTATCCTGTTTTATCTAGTAGGTCCTGCAACTGCTGTCTGAATGCACTTTTTTTCCTCACTATCACAACCCTGCTATGAGGCACAGGGTGAGATTATGAATGCTACTCTATCCTTACTCCAGAGTCTGATTGCCATGAGTCTATCACTAATTCTGATAACATCCCTCAGTGTCTTCTGAAGACCCTCCTTCACTGCAAGTCTACCCTCAGAAGTAGTAGACATTGAATCCCAAGCCAAGTGGCCTTACTGCACTGTTCTTCCATCTTGTCTCTTGGATACATAGGATGCCAAGCGTCCTGCTTACCATCATGTCATCCACTTCCAATCTGCAACCTGTGAGGGAACCTGCACTGAGTGTAGCAATTTTTAGTTCATAATTGGAAGACTGGCTGGTTTAATGTCCAGTTTTCACTCAACAGAGCTATTCCACGTAACCCAAGCTGGGGAAGTGAACAACGGCCATCCAGTAGTTTACTGATCCAAATCTGCATGGGTTAGCATGGGTCTCTGGTGTAGGTCAGATGTTCAACCTAGTTATCACTAGCAAATACCCATGCCCATTTATGACAACATTAGTCAGTATGACCAAATCAATTAGAGGTCAATTTTAACACCATCAGGTTGCTATCCCTGGCAAGGCGCTCTGTCTGTGATGCATGTTCAACTACCTTGAGGATAACATGCACCACAGTTGATGCCCAAAGCAGTTGGTCTATGCAACTCTTCCCCTATAGGCACCATCTGGAGTCTGTGCTGCTGTGCACAACACCATTCTTGGATGAGTTTGAGGTAGAAACATTCAATATGCTTTTGGGAGGGGGGAGGAACCCCCAAAAAAAACAGGGAGGACATGCTAACTCCATACAGGCCTTGGCCAGAGGTCAAGAACAAACCTTGTAGTCTGGTATGGGAGGCAAAAACCTTAACCATTATGCCAGCTGGTCTCTTAAAGTCACTGTGTTGATCTCTCTCATACAAGTATGTGTGTGTGTGTGTGAGAGAGAGAGATCTTGTCATATGCAAATAGGTAGCCTACAAACAGGTGTACAATATAAAATACTTTAACTCAAGTGACTTCATCTCACCAATCAAACTCTACAATTGGAATACACTGAAGACCATGCCACTAGATGATGCTGTAATGTAACCGATTTCAATAATACTTTCCTCCACAACAGAAATACACCACTCAGAAATAAGAGAATATGGTCAAACCATGCAGTCTGCTTAACAAAAGACACCAGGGAAATACATCTTCACAGTGACAAAGCATGGGAAATATGGTACAAAAACAAAACACAATCCAGCTACCAACACTTTAGATACTTAAGAAATCTTGAAAAAAGTTGGTAAACAACAAAAAATAATGCTATTTAACGCACAAAAACAATCCCAAGCTACTTAAGTCCTCCATAAGCAGACTACTACACCCTGGCCAAACAACTACTCCCACACCAACAACTAGTAACAACCCAGACAATATAAGCAACCCAGTTCAACTCCCACTTTATAAACTCAATACTTTCTCTTAATAAACAAAGCTCCTCTGCCACCCTCACTACCCCAACCTCATCTAATAACAATACTACATCCTTCTCTTTCTAACCAGTCCCTCTAGCACCATACAAAGTACCTACAAAAACTCAAACCAACAGCTTTAGAATCAGACAACCTTACCAACAGAGTACCTAAAATTCACTTATGAAGCTCTAGTCTTCCCTTTTTCTATACTAACTGATCCATAAGAGAAAACCATGTCCTAGCCATCGGGAAGAAGTCTTTCATAATTGTACTCCACAAAGGTGGAAATTCAATTGATGTATTCAACTAAAATCACATAGTTACACTACCACAACTATCAAAAATATTAGAAAAATGTATCCACTCCCAGCTCCTCAAATATCTTACCCAAAATAATCTTCTCTCCATGACCCAACATGGCGTCTGCCCCAGTCATAGCACAATTACTACTCTTACTAGCTTTACTAATGCCATTAACCGCAACAGAAATAATGACAACCTAGTATGAGCACCCTTGTTGGACCTGGCAAAGGCCTTTTACACAGTTTCCCATCAAAATATTCTCAGTGAGCTCTCTTCCCTAGGACTGAATAAATCATCTCTTATCTGGTCCCAAAGCTATTTCACAAATAGACAACAATCAGTAAAATGGCAACAATAATTCTCCCCTTTTCTTCTAGACAGAGCTGGAGTCCCACAAGGATAAATCCTGGGTCCACTTCTATCTAATATATTTGTAAGCAAACTCCATACTGCCATTCCCTCATTTCTTCTGGCCCAACACTACAAATCCTCCAGGAAATCATACAAGTGCCTTTCTCATCTGTCGTATCTTGGCTAGACAAAATTCAAACCTAACTCTTAAATACAAAAAAAAAAAAAAAAGACTAAACTTATGCTCTTTACACCAAAACAATTTAATACTCAAAATTACAATTTCCACATTGTCCCATCCAACAATACGAAAACTGAAACTGTAACAGAAGTCAAATTACTTACAGTACTCATAGATGACAAAGTCAAATATGACCAACATATTCTCCAAACTATCAAAAATACCAAAAAAATAATAAGGCTCCCTATATAGAGCAAATCGATATCTTACAGTATCCACAAGAAAATCCCAATCAGCAACCTTCCTACTCCCATCTCTATTCATACCTCTCAACTGTCCAGATTTCACAGAATATCCAGAGTTTTTATTCATATTTTTGAAATGCTCCTCATAAAATTTGTGGTTTTCTGGCAAATCACTGAGGACTGATGACACTTAATGGCAGACATTTGCAATTCAAAATATCATTCAGAAAATGCATACTCACATAAACATTTTTATCCTAACAACTTTCTAAGTTTATAAGATTAATATTTAAAATTTGTCCCTATTTTTGGGCCATTGTCTCCTATTTTTTTTGGCTTTGTCTGTATTTCTTACACTAAAACATTGAGAGGTATATATTCTCCATTGTGTGCATCACCTATCTTCACTAATCTCATCAATACCCTCAAGTCCAGATTTAATACATGCTATAATAAAATAGCAAGATTCACCACATATTAATTTCATAAAACCCACCACTGAACAGCCCTAAAGTACCTAAATTGGTTAGAACTCCCAAATCAGCTAAGCTACTCAGACTCTCAACTCACTACTACCCACAAACCTATCTACAAGCTAGTTAGTTGCCCTCTCTCAAAAGCATATTACTACCATACAGCAACAACAGAACACTACACTCCAATAACAAATCTATCCTAGCTCTAACTAACTCAGAAAATTCTGTTGGAAACTCACTTTATATCAAGATGTCTTGAAACTGTGGAACTTCAGCCCATAAGAGTTAAAGGTTACAGCAAACAACAAATGCTTTAAAGTCTGCTAAAACAGCAGTTGCAGGGCACTTGGCTCTGCTCCTGCGCTACAGCTAAACAATTTCTGATCCTGAAGAAAATACAATACCTCACACAAAACGATAGCTGTTCTGTACTAAATTCTCATATGGTGAATATTACACTTTCCCTTTTATCTACTACTGTAAACATTTAACTGATTATATTTCTTAACTACCCACTATTATGTAATCTTCATTTTCACTCATCTTACCAAGACTTACTGATTTAACTGGTTATATCCCTTAACTACCTACTCCTACTTAATCCTCATTCACCCATATTGTACCACGACTTACCGATTTAACTGGTTATATCCCTTAACTACCTACTCCTACTTAATCCTCATTCACCCATATTGTACCACGATTTACCGATTTAACTGGTTATATCCCTTAACTACCTACTCCTACTTAATCCTCATTCACCCTCATTGTACCACTATGTACTAACTTTAACCCAGATGTCAGTTTTTGTCTTCCCTTGTTTTTCCTTGTATTTCTGTCTGTTACAGCCTCATACAAATGCACACGCTATCTCCTATTTCTTCTTCTTAATATTGTCATAAATTGTATGATGCAAGGTTAGCATTAATCATCTGTTACAGATAATTATGAATGCAAAAATATATATGCAACCAAAATGAAGATACTATATACAATGTGGAAAAAAATTAAACAAACTGTATATTGTACGAGCTTTTATTTGTTACAAACGTTTTCGCCACACAACAGTATGGCTTCCTCAGAGAAAAACAATTAACAATGAGGTAAAGCGCACGCCCCCTTTTATAAGAGACAATAGGAAATGACAACAGAGGCGAGTCGCACTCATTATAGTCAGAGGAAACAATTTAAAACTTGGTGAAGTCATCAATTACATCAAAGATCAACAATAATAGTGATACAGGCTATTCATCATGTTTAGAATTGCAAGTTTAAAATTTAAAATAATAAAGTACTGCCAAACAATTAAGGCAAAAAAAATTATAATAAAAATAATGTAAAACATGATAATAGAAATAAAATATATGTGTTAAATCACACAACATGATGATAAATCCAATGGTGACTCATGGTATGAAGGTAAATTCAAAAGCAGCTGTGGTACTTAAAATACAGTGCTGGTTAAAAACTTAAGGGTACAGGACAACAAATAAGAGGATAAGGCACAAGGAACAGCTAGGTGTAATACGCATGTGTGTTTCTATTTATAACTACTTCAGTGTGCGTGCGTGGCGGAAACATGCCACTAGTGATGCCTCAACCTAAAGACAAGTAAATAAGTCTAAACTGTGGAGATGGGGGAGCATATGTATGCAAGAAATAGTAAAATAAACCAAAATGAGACCGGAGTTCCACTGTGGCGACCCCTAACCGGGAAAAACTGAAAGACACAGCAGCAGATAAATATGATAGACATAAATATAAAGAAATTTAGGATACACACATGCTTAAAATGTAGTTTTCTGTACAACAGCCTTCTAACATTGAACAAACATATTTGTTACTTTAAGTATTTTTATAAGTGTTAGAAATGAACATGGACCCTAGTACTCCAGACCACTTACCTGAGGAAAAATAAATCAACATGAATGAAGGAAGGAAAAAAAAATAAGCAAGTCAACTGAACTAATAATATATGAAGCAATGAATAATGCTGTGTTTTTATCATCTCACAAAAGTCATTTCATATATTGTTATGATATTGCTAGTAACAGGGAAACTTGCTTGTTAAAAATGCAATTTTTCTACAATAATTTATATATATATATATATATATATATATATATATATATATATATATATATATATATATATGGCACTTCCCATTCAAATGGCTGTGACCCCCCCCCCCACTGAAAAAAAAGTCAGTACTGCCCAGCAGAAAACTGTAGTGTTCAACCTGGGAGGGTTGCTACCTTTTCAGATGTCAAAAATGAGACTTTTTTTTGAAGCCATAATATTTTGCAGGACAAATCATAGGCACAACCATTGCAAAAGACAAGGCTTCATTTTGATGCCAAGTTAAAAGCTCCCTCTTGAAGAATCTGTGTTGGCGTCTGCTGTTTCTTTTCATATAAAGGTGTTTCAGATACAAATTTGTTTTACACAACCAAACACAATCTAGACAAAGCTTGTAGTAAAAAGAACACTAAATTTTTTTTACAATAATCTGTGGTGTTTTCTGTGGTGCTGGAGATGTTCTTTGGCTAGCTTTATGTAACCATTAATGGAAACAATATTTGTTCTGAAACCTCAAGACATTTGACACTTTTCATGTTTTCTTTGTGTGATACAACTGGGAAAATAAAGACGGTCCTGCATTATGATGAACAAAGTGGCAACCCTTGACATGGTTTTGATCCTTCCGGGTGCCTTCTAAAGTGGCTCTGCGTATTAACTGCAAGAGAAAGTACTATACAGACATGGTACCTCTATGATAAACTGGACAGTTATGGGAGTACAAAAGGAACTTGTAAAACTCTTAAGTACAAAGCACAGTGAAAACATATCACATGGGTTTCACAGCAAAGAAAGGAAAAAGGGAGACCTTTTTACAAATGTTAAGAGACTGAAACTAATGAATTAAAATGTGATCTGCTTACTGAGTTAGGAAACCATCATCCACTAAACAAGAGGGTAACCACTGTGGTGCTGCACTCCATAGCTTTAGTGTGACAGGGTCATGTGGCAGAGTGTGCTGTGCAGCACCTGGGACTTCATAAGACACATTCATCTTCAACAAATGTGTTACAGATACTTACTTCTGAAAATCCACCTCTACTATTGTGTCTAGTTCTTAGGGGCACACCAAAGAACAGTTAAATACAGGTAGAGGTGGTTCAAACCAGTTGTGACTCCTACCTAAACCATATGCCTCAGAACAAAAGACAGAGGGATCACAACACATCCAGCTGGATGAGATTTATCTATGAAGGAGCACATGATGAAAACTTCCCAGTATGTCACAGAACAGAACAAGCTGCTGATGGATGCCATCTCTTTCAGAATGAAGAGCACCAGGGCATTAAGAACAGCCACAGAAGATAAAAGTAAGACAAAGGAGACACGAGTAATTCTTGTTTCACCGAACAGGTGATGGATGCCTGGATGAGCTGCAGGAGTATCAGCTCAACAGCATTTGAAGGATTCATGCAGGTATGCGACTCCCTGAGTGCTTTTCACTTCACCAGGTAGCATTCACCCCACCTACTTAACCATAATTCCTTTTCCTATTTTACACATGAGGTCTAGGTGTCACATGTACATTGACAATTATCTACAGCCAATGTTCAGACTGCCAGGTGGTATTTCACATTTAAATCCAGGTTCATTAGAATCCAGTGGGTTCTTTCTTCACACTAGTTTTTGGCAACACAGTGCAACATTTGGAAATGTGCTGCACCTCCTGACATGCCACCCTTCAGATGACATGTTAAACCAAGTTCCCACCTGAATGAATTGGTGGTAGCTTAGGCAAATACTGAGGAGCCCATGGCACTTACTAAAAAGAGAAGAGAAATATGCCCCGTGTCCTGCCCAAATCTCTCTAACTTAATGTATCAATACCATTTCTGATCTTCCAGGCAATAAGTCAAGTGAAAGAATTCTGAAAATAAATAATTAAAACAAAACAGGAGATGATGAGGACTAGCTAGATAGATTCACAGGAGATATACTGCATACAAGAGAAATCAATAAAAAGCATGATCATTTCAAGCTGACTGCTTGCAATTTTAACCTACTCATGGGATTTCTGAATCACATTTTGCACAGAAAACAGAAAAGTATATGAAAGGCATCTAGCTGAACCCTAGGCCTCAGAATATCATGACTACAAAGAAGCAAAAGCATCAGAACTGCAGAGCAAAAAATAGCATTAATTTCATAGAAAGACACATTGCAGAAAACAAATCACATTTTCACAAGTGCTTACTGGCTTCCATACATGTGAGATGCCCTTGTCTACCTACTTCGGTACTTAACAGCTTATGCAGTATGTTGTTCATGGGTGAGTTTCCAAGTGTGATGCTTTGAAAATTTTATAAAAATACCTGAATAAACCACCAAACTGCCTGTAGGTGTGTATGCAAAGTGTAAGAGGGCACAGACTGAGAGGGGCTCACACTTGATTAATTTCTCTACCTTACGCCCATTGATTGCTCATGTATGCTTCTCCTTCCTGATGACTGAACTCTGATTTACTGTGTGTCAGAGTTCTTGCATGCCACATTCGTACCAGATGTGGATCTGAGAAGACTTAAAGACATCATCACAATTACATAAAACCTGTGCTTACACATTGTACTATAGCCCTAAAGCAATATTACAGCTATGTCTACTGCAGGGGTTCAAATGAACCTTTAAAATATAGATGCCCAAGTACAAAGATGCTAGTGCTCTATCCTATTGAAAATGTTATTGTAAAGTAAGTTTAAAAAGGTGTCAGGTAGGCATATCCATTCTATTATACCATATACATCCAATAACATACTAATTAGATACCAGTGCCAGAGGAATTATTTCACTTAATGTATATTTCAGAGAAACACATTTGTAAAAGAAGTGACAACAAGAAGTATATTATTTTTCTTAAGAATTATAATCCTTTGGCGAGGAAGGCTACATACATTTGAGTGGACTGCAAATGGTACATCAATACAAAAAAGCCTTAGCTTATGACTACTTAATTTACGTAACCAAATCCCGCATCATTACAAACAGCATACAGCATTTATCTGCATCATCAGGTCATCAGAGTGGTAACGTCTGACAAAAATAAAACACCAAATGAAATAAACTTCCCGAACACTTTGATGACAAGAGGGTTGCTCATTTATTTCTCCCAAAGGGCAAAAGCATATAAATGTACTAGAAATGCTACCAACTTCATTACCCAAAATGTTTCAGTTGTCCTTTGCTTCGGTAATCTGTTCAGGCAGCACATAATTCTCAGGACAGAGCTAGCTGAAGCACAAATGGACTGCTGATTAGAGTTGGAGCAGTGGCAGGAGATTTTGCTGAGGTAAACCTTGTTTTCATTATAGAAAGACAGGAAAAGGCAGCTCTTGCAGACAGCTGGCTAGAAGCATTGATTGTGCATTAGAAAGTTGATAGGTATGACAATCCACAGCATTCAGCCAATTTCTCTGGAAAAAAGTTACATTGATCCAAGAAGCACTGTTAGGCTGCATGCGGACATGTGCTGACACTTCCAATTTATTTATTTACTATGTATGTTAATTGGGAGAGTAGACAGACATGAAAGGGACCCATTTCAGACACTGCTAGAAAAAGACGTTGTTCACACAAACAATTTAGACACGTACACCATATACAAAAGATTATGCAGTCAGGTATGATTAGACATTTCCATTAAACACACGTGCTTATGTGCACAGACTTAGGCAACACACACAAAACAGAGTGCATTTATGTTTAAAGTGACTTTTCACAGCACTTAGTAATTATCAAGTCAGAAAACAAACAGCAAATCATAGCTCTTTATTTCATAATATCCTCCAAGGTACACATACCTACTATTTTTACTTTTATACTGGAACCCTTCATTCTTCTGCATAGTCCTTACTCAGTATAAACGGGTTAGATGTATATTACAGGAATATGCATATTTCTAGAAATGTGTGTACCTGTGTGTGTGTGTGTGTGTGTGTGTGTGTGTGTGTGTGTGTGTGTGTGTGTGTGTAGACACATGGGTGCAGTTGACACACTTTGTATGCATGTCTCTAGAAATGTGTGTGCCTGTATGTTTGCGTGTGTAGATACATGGGTGCAGTTGGCACACTTTGTATGCATGCCTCTAGAAATGTGCGTGCCTGTATGTTTGTGTGTGTAGGGTGCAGTTGACACACTTTGTATGCATGTCTCTAGAAATATGCGTGCCTGTATTTTTGTGTGTGTAGATACACGGGTGCAGTTGGCACACTTTGTATGCATGTCTCTAGAAATGTGCGTGCCTATATGTTTATGTGCGTAGATACATGGGTGCAGTTGACACACTTTGTATGTATGTCTCTAGAAATGTGCGTGCCTGTATGTTTGTGTGTGTAGCTACATGGGTGCAGTTGACACACTTTGTATGCATGTCTCTAGACATGTGCGTGCCTATATGTTTGTGTGTGAAGATACACGGGTGCAGTTGACACATTTTGTCAACGAGTACATGTGCTAATTCACCTTGTAAAATGCATGGATTGTCAGCCCATGTTACAGTCAAACATGCAGTAGTCAGCAACAGCAGAGAATTGGAGTTTGCCCTGTTGTCACAGTTAGATAAGTAAGAGGATGTGAGGGTGAAGCCACCATGATGGGGGGTACAGGGCTGCCCTCCTCTGTTTAATGGCATTTGTCAGCTTTGCTCAGTAATAGAAGTAGAAAATGATGCTAGATGACATTTGTTTTCATTGTGTGGTCTGTAGGATACAGTTATAAGTTATTGCTATGCTGTAAAACAATCACGGGACTGGTCCATACATGTGTTCTCTTGGTTCTTAATGGGTGACATGTTAGCTGGAGCTGGGATAGCATAACATCTGTTTGTTAATCACACCTGGAAGGAACGATGGCAACAGTTGTGATGGACAGCAGTGATCACAAAACCACTCCTATTAGGCTTGCCTTTAAGTCCTTTTGTGATCAGGTGTGTTGATGTAATGCAGTGTTACCAGATGCTGCAAATGATGGGGTATGATTGATGATTTGCATGTTGCCAATTGCTACATTCAAGTAATAATGACAAACTCATATTATATTGTTGGCCAAATATGAATCTTTGTTACCTCAAGGACGTCAGTGCACAAGGCCTGTCTATCAAGACCTGCTTGCTTACATTATTGCAATGTCAAATTCATTACTTCAGTAATGCTGCCTATCCTCCTTAGCCTCTGCCATCCCCTTCTTTTGTCTCCAGGCTTTCCCAGCATCACCATCTTCTTTAGTGAATCCTGTCTTCATACTATGTGGGCAAAGCATTTGAGTTTTAGTTTTATTAGGCAGAACTAAAATCCATCAAGCTGTTTTTAGTAAATGCATTAATTGTTTCCAGGTTGTGAAAAGCTGTAGCCTGTCCTATCAAGCAACAGGTACAAAGCAGCAGAAAAAGTCCAGGATACACACCTGAGGGAAATTTGAGCCTTATTTCATCTGCCTGCATATCTCTGGGATATGGAAGGAAGCAAGATAACCAGGGGGAAAAAATAAATGGACATAGTGGAAATGAACATGGGTTTGAACATGGGTCAGTCGGTCCTGAGAGGGATATGTGTAGGGTCCACATAAAATAACAGCAGGGCAGGAACCGCTGAAATGTAGAAATGAGTACTGTGAGGCAGCAATTTTATTGTTCTGCTGTGGTTGTAGAAAATGTATTATGAACAGGTGCTTTGTAAATATTACTTACTAGGTAAGAAATTATGCCCCCCAAATGTTGGTAACAAGCACTGGAGCTTATATATGTGCAGATTTAGAACAGCAAGTGACGTGGTTATGCAAGCACATGCTTGCAGTATTTTATTTTTTTCAGTTCAAGTATTTATTTGCTGATGTTGCACTACTGCTGCTGTTTAGCAGGTGAAAAAATATGCAATCTGCACCTTATAGAACACTAACCAACACTTGCAAATTTGAACAAACCTGCTAAAAGAAACAATCTGAACAGACAGGGCTGTTAAACTGTTGGTGGACAGACGGAGAGAGTACCATTTGTTGTGTAACTGTAAATAGCATGTAAAAACATAAATGTGGTATTACTTTTGGTTTACTATCAAAACAAAGAAACCACTCACCATGAATAATCACATCCCTCACCCGGAACCATGAATACCGCCACACTGACTGCTCAGAATGTTGATTTTTTCGGAAGGAAAAAAATCGACATTCGACACAATGCACCAGTCACCATCCAAAAAATATCAGAAAAATGCATACATAAAGTATAGAAGTTACGTACTTACCATAACGTTCCATGAGAGTTGTTCATCTCGCCTTCATTCTTACAGATGGGTTCGGAGCCGATCCTCGGCGCTGAGTCAGCCTACTACAAAGCTCGAGATCTTCAGACAACTTGAAGCCAAGTCCCTATCCTATGATGCACCTAGAGTTACCTCAGATCTTGTTTGCTGCGTATAATAATGGAAAAAATAAAACAAAGCCAGCAGATCAAGGCAAGCTGCATAATTTTATTAGCTTGTCTTAAAGCATAATAAACAGACCAGTTTCAGCTCAATAAAGTCTCAGCCTTCTTCAGTGTTTAAAATGAGAACAGTAGTCCCTATTATAGTGAACATAAAAATTGATGTTGAAACATGACTGGTTCCTTACAAATGTTCATTCATACCAGGTGCAAATAATTCCCCTAGCTTAATTATCCATTTATTTTTTTTTTAATCCAAAAGGCTATGCCATCCGGCTTTATTAACCCTGTTTCCCATGATTTTGTCAATAACTGTAAATCTGAATGTAGCATTTATATGTTTAATGGTATGTTTGTATAATGCATTACTGGGTTTTTTACTTCTTATCCCACTAAAGTGTTCTGAAATATGGATCCTGAGGGGTATGGACATCTGTCCAACATAAAAGGCATGGTAACTACAGGTAACTAAATACATGAACTAATCTGTCCCACAATTCGCAAAGAACTGAATCTGAAAAACATTGCCTGTATTGCTGCTGGAAAACTCCTTAGTTTTGTTCATAGGTTTACAATGGGTACAGTGGCCACAAGGTACACAACCATAGTCCGTTGTCCAGAAACCCCTGTAATTTGGTTGATGTGTTTATAGTGGCTCAGCTGAGACCCTATGTTTCTCCCCCTCCAAAATGAGAACAAACACCTGTCTCCCAAAATGGTGGAAAAATAATCATCCGCTCTTAATATGTTCCAATGTCTCTGAACAATATTAAGTAAAGTTTCCGTGTTCTTACCATAAGTAGTAACAAGACGGCTCACAGATTGTTGGTTGGTCCCTTGTTCTTTGTATTGTAATGTATCTGTCCTATCTAATGAAGAAACCGTATTACTAGCACTCAGGACGGAACCCATTTGGTACCCTCTGTCCCTAAATCTATCAATAAGGTCATCCCTATAGTGTACATAGCTATCAGGCTTGGAACAAATACATTTCATTCTAAGAAATTGGGGCTTAGGTATGTTTCTGCAGATGTGAGGTGGATGAAAGCTGGAGGCATGGAGAAGGGAATTGTATTGGCGGCATTTCCTATATACCTGTGTTTCTAGGGTGTGATCTGCATTCCTAGTAATCAATACATCCAAAAAAATGATCCTACAGGGATGATAGCTAACAGTGAATGGAATACCCCATTTGTTTTTGTTAAGATAACCTACAAATTCCTTCAGATAACTCTCATCCGATCTCCATACCATCCAGCAATCATCCAAAAATCTCCTCCAAATGTCAATTTCATTTATGTAAATGTTGTGGGAATTGTCATAAATAATGAGCTCCTCGACATAAGTCGTAAATAAATCTGCGTAAATGGGGGTGAAAGAAGCCCCCATGGCTGTCCCCGTAGTTTGCCAAAAGCATTGCTCACGGTAAAAAAAGACATTCTTAGTATGTGTTCAGCAAGCCCGATAATTAAAGTATTGATACCTGGAGGGTAAAGATCTGACTTGTTCAACCAATATTCTAGGGCATCCAAGCCCGTCCAGTGTGGTATGTTTGTATATAACGCTGACACATCTGGGGTACAGAGTAGCCAGTCAGGTTCCAATTGTGTATCAGCTACAATCTGGAGAAACTCAGTGGTGTCACGAAGTCTGGAACGTACCCTCTTAAGTAAAGGTTGTAACTTCAAAGTTAAATATTGTGATAGGGGTTCGGTGACAGAGCACCTACCTGAGACAATAGATCTACCTGGTGGGTGATGCAGATCTTTATGTATCTTGGGGACGAAGCAAATATATTGATTTGTTGGATCTGGGACCATTAGTTGTTGTAAATCAAAGTCCGTGATGATACCCTCCTCCCTAGCAAAGGCCAAAAATTGGTCGATTTTCTTCTTGAATTTTTATTTATTTTTTTATTTATTTAACATTTGTTGACCAGGAAAGTGCGACTAGGTTCCACAGACCCTGTTTTCAGCGGAGGCCCGGGGAGAAGCGCTCCAGAATTTTTGAGTAGGATCAAGGGGCATCTTCATATAGTATCATCCATCATCCAATTGTCTCTCAGCCTCCTCGTTATAATGTTCCCAGTTCATGACCACCACTGCTCCCCCCCTTATCTGCTGATAGTATAACCAAGTAGTTATGGTCCACCAGTTCTTGTAAAGCTGATCAGTCTTTGAGAGATTATTCGCTTTACATATATAGTCCCTAGAGCTATAATGTAGATCTTTCAAAACTGCAGTCTGAAACATCTGGAACATAAGTACATTGGAATGCATCGGGAGGATAAACTTTAATTTATGATACCTAAACCCGTCTTCACTTATCTGATTATCAGAATCCTTGTAAAACATTCGTAAATTCAATAATCTACAAAAGGCTGTAACATCCTGAGCTAGTCGATCTTCATGAACAAATAAAAAAGGAATGAAATTCAATCCTTTATTAAAAATCTTTATTTGTACATCAGACAATGTTACATTAGAGATGTAACATTGTCTGATGTTACATTAGAGATGTTCAAGACATTATTCTGAGTTGCTATTTCTGAGTCATTAGTTTCAATAAGATATCCATGTTTCCTATTTCTGTTGTGTTTCCTACCCCCCCCCCAACCTGCCTTAATCTAAAGGGGTTGATTTTTTAGATAATGGTGAGTCCCCGGGGTGCTGTATATATAAAGATCAGTTACAGATGATTCATCCCCTGAGGTCTCGTAGTTAGAACTGGAATTTGGTGTTTTTTTCAAGACTGACCTGGGTCTCTTACGTTTGCCTACTTTTCTGGTAGGCTCACTGAACCTGACTTGTTTATTATTACTGGAGAATTGAATCCCCTTCTCGTAATCTCTCCCCTTCTCGTAATCTCCCAGGTCCCTTTGGAATTTCCTTATCTTTTTGGCCTTCAAATATTGTTCAAGATTGTCCAAATCCTTACTTAGTTTCTGGAGACAAGCTTGAAACACACAAAAACATACTCGGAGGCTCTAAATAAAGATCTGCCTAAGCAGCAGAGACCTCCAAAGCAGACACCCAAGCAACCGCTACCGCAAAACAAAACACGTGCAACACATAGCTCACAAAGCCAGTGTGCCGAACAGTCACAGCCCTTAAGGTTAAACAACACACCTGATACACTTGTAATAGGTGACTCTATCATCAGGCACACTGACGTCCAGCTCACCAGGCTGAACAAGGAGAAGGTCATGGTGAGCTGCCTGTCGGGCGCTAGGGTCCGCCACATAACACAAGCACTCACGTCACTCCAAGGCAAGTACATATATGACTCAGTCATTGTCCATGCTGGTGTGAATGACCTGATATGTACCTCCCTGGACTACATGAAAAGAGACACAGAGGAGCTCTCTGAGCATGTAGCCCAGGCCGGTATGACCCTGACCTTCAGTAGCATCTTACCCTCACCAAGAATGATGCCACAATATGAAGACAAGATGATCAATTTCAACAATTGGCTTAAGTATTGGTGTCATTCAAAGGGGATCCAATGCCTGTCAGCCTGGGATGACATGCTCGACAAGCCACGATGCTTCGCTAGGGACGGCTTGCACCTGTTACCCCTGGGTTTTTGGATATTGGCAAAGGCTCTTGCTACCACCATAGTGCCTTTTTTAAGCAAGGCTCAAAAGACAAACCCACCTCCATAGGTATCACAAGGGATAAGAAACTAAGAGTAATGCTACTCAATGCCAGAAGTCTAAACCTCAAGATGCACGCACTCGAAACTCTCCTTAGCATGGAGAACATCGATATCTGTGCAGTAACAGAAACCTGGTTCAAGACTCCCAAGAGCACCCCAGCACTACCAGGTTATACCTCATACCATGCTTTTCAGCCAAAAACTTGGACCGAACCACAAAAGGACTGGGAGTATCAATATTCGTCAAAGATACCCACACCTCCAGGTTGGTGGCACAGCACGAAGCATCAGAGACTATCTATGTGCAACTAACAGTGGGTAAAACTGCCTTCCAGTTTATAGCCTGCTACAGACCACCCTCCCAAACCCAGGAACCCCACTCAGCCTTCCTAAGAACACTGAAATATGAAGGTCTCTCCAAACACCATTATATTGGGCGACTTCAACTACCCAAACATAGACTGGGAGCATTACTCTAGCTCCAACACCCTAGCCCAAAGTTTCCTAGAATTTATAAACTCAAATGCTATGAAACAACTTGTTACCACTCCCACAAAACATACTGGACCTGATAATCACCAACATGGGGACTCTATGCTCCAGACCAGAAGTGTATCCCTCACTGGTAAGATCAGACCATAAACTAATCTCACTGGATATTCACATCCTGACCCCACCCCCTGCCCAGAAAATCACAGTGAAAAACTTCTCTAAAGCAAATTTCACACTCCTCAAAATCAAGGTGGAATCCTTCAAAGCCCCCGGGCCTGTGGAAAATACGGCCCAGACCGCAGAATCCTTTATAAACGCATTTTATGAACACCTTCAGGAATGCATGGATCATGCAATCCCAAATAAAACCAAGACCCAATCCTCCAAAGGCAGACGTCCTGTCTGGTGGACCCCAGCCATAAACAAACTATACAATAGAAGGAGGAAGCTACTACATGATAAAGTGAAATCCCAAAAAGGGAAAGCATCTCTGATCAGTATTAGCAAAAAGCTACGGGCACTCATAAAAGTTATGTTAGGAACTTGGGTGGGAATTCCCAGATATGCTCAGAATTAGTCCAAAATGACAAAAAATACACCGAACCCACAGACATTGCCAACATCCTAGCTGACAGGTTCAGTGCAAACTTCTCCCCCCCCACCAAAAGGGCAAATATCTATCCCAGCAGAGTGCTGCCCCCCTGACATCTCAGATGCTCAGGTAAGAGCCGCCCTTTCCAAAGCAAAAAACACAGCATCAATGGGACCAGACGGTGTCCCGGGCTGCGTCCTACATGAACTCCAAGAAGAGCTAAACCCAAACATAAAACTACTGTTCAATCTCAGCCTTACTACAGGATATGTACCCAAAGAGTGGCGTACAGCAACAGTGGTCCCTCTCCACAAAGGTTGTGCCTCAACGGATCCTGGAAACTATCGCCCCATAAGCCTGACTAGCTTGGTCTGCAAAGCTATGGAAAGGAGCATCATGGACCTCATAAATAAAGATATTGGGGACCTACAGACACTGCATCCTACCCAGTTTGGCTTTGTTAAGGGCAGATCCTGCCTCTTAAACCTGGTCGATTTCTTTGAAACAGTCACCAAGGTCATTGACAAGGGGAAGGTGGTCCACACAGCCTACCTGGACTTCGCAAAACCCTTCGATACAATACCCCACTCGGGCATTATAGATAAGCTCACCAGCTTAAATATAAACCCCTATGTCACTAGATGGGTTGCAAACTGGCTCAAGGACAGAACCCACATGGTTAGAATTGCTGGAGCCATGTCAGACTCCAAACCAGTTACAAGTGGCGTCCCACAAGGCTCAGTCCTGGGACCTCTTTTGTTCGGTATATATTTCTCGGAGGTACAGGCCAACACGGAAGGACTGTGGCTGACCAAGTTCGCAGATGACTGCAAACTGGGCACCATAATCGACTCTCCAGCCGACACAAGCATCCTCCAAAAGGGCCTCATAGAAACAGACAACTGGTGCCAGAGCCATGGCCTCAAGCTAAATGCCAAAAAGTGTATAGTCATCCCCTTTGGCACAAACAAAGTGCTCACAAATTACCACATAGGTGGTAATCCATTAAGTACACAAGAAGTAATTAGGGACCTGGGGACCCAGGTTGATCGCAATCACTCATTTGACAACCACATGGCCAAAGTGGTTAGAAAAACATTTTATATAGCCCACCTAATCATGAAGGGATTCACATCTAGATCAGGGGAGGTTATCGTGCCTCTTTACTCATCCCTCATCAGGCCCATTGAGTACAATGCCCCTTTTGGGATTTACCTTACCAGACACCTGCAGCAACTGGAAAGACCCCAAAAGTACCTCACCAAGAGGATCAAAGGGCTCAAACAAATGCCATATGCTGCCCAGTTAAAGAAACTCCAGCTCTACTCAGTGGCATACTGCCTGCTCAGAGGCAATCTGTGCCTGACGTATAAAGCCATGTCCAACCCGGAATTAATGGACATGCTGCACCTCAGAAAATCCAAATCCCATTGAGCTACGCGCTCGAGAGACTTGAACCTCAGCATTGAAATAAATAGGACATGCTGGAGGGACAGATTCATAACCCAGAGGCTCCCTTCACTCTGGAATAAAATCCCAGTCCAGGTTAGGCAGAGTCCCTCACTGACTCTATTCAAGAGGAATCTTGATGAGTGGATGGGAGATCGTAGGTTTACCCCGGGTATCACTTCTGTGTCACTGTTAAGACAGAGGCACAGTATACTAACCTCGAAAAAAGGCATAGCAAAATTAATTTAAAATGGGTGGCGAAAGCCAAACACACTCTGGCTAGGCTTATAAATGCCCTAGGGCAGCTAGCCTAGTATGAACCTATGAACATGCTGACAGCTGTGCAAAAACACGAAGATGGTCTCATGTTCTTCATCATCACCTGCATGTTATCTGCTTATCCAAAGAAATGTGTTTACTTATTTATTTTTATTTTTACTTTATTTACTGAAGGCATTAAAAGTCAAACTTCTAGGTACTACACAAAT
This sequence comes from Protopterus annectens, assembly GCF_019279795.1. NCBI lineage: Eukaryota > Metazoa > Chordata > Ceratodontiformes > Protopteridae > Protopterus > Protopterus annectens. Next base: position 603,708,228 of record NC_056729.1, on the reverse strand, counting down.
AAAAAACAGCTACAGTAGTAAAAAAATTAGAGCATGGCAAGCACCCAATGTCCAGTAAGACAATCAGTTCAAACATTAAAATTCAGAAATGGAGAATTTATTCTAGTCTACATTAGTTACAGTCTTTTTAGATGTAGCTGTATATTTTAGGAAAATGCTATGACAACATTATTTCTGTAGTCTGGCTCTAGTGACCAACTCTTTGCAGATGTGTTTACTCAGATACACAAGATTTCATGCTTTATTATATAGTGGGTTGGCAGTATTCCTTTCTTGAATTGTAAAGTTTATAAAATGAGTTACGTGTTGAGAGCAGAACTGTACTCACCCCCCCCCCCCCCCAAACAAATCCATGGATCATAACAGCTGGGTTCTAGTAGCTGCCATAAACATCATGTTGCTCAGTGCCTCCCAAAACAACAACCCTAACTTAGGGCAGCTAGAAAGATGACACTTGGTCAGTTTGATAAACTGATTATGTTTTAGATGCATATGGTTAACCTATAGTAAAAATAAACTTACAAATATATTAGAAATTTTAGGCAAAGTTTATTCTCAAAATTAAAATGGTAAGAATATGAATGCTCATTTGTGGACAGTCTCTCACTATACTGGTCTGATGTGTGCATCGAGATGTTATTCTGATTTTCTCCTTGTTAGACAATAGAAGGATATTAGGCACTATAAAAAGGAACGTTTTGTAAGAAACAAAACAAGTAACATTTACGATGATTATCCCCCAATCTATTTAAAACACTATCTCACAAGAAAATTACTGAACATGTCAAAGCCATTAAATATAGATATAACCCCACCTAGACCCTAAAATATTAAGATCCAGGTCAGATGTCATCTCCAAAGCATTAGCCCACATATTCAGTCATTCTTTACTACCAGATTACCCCCCCCACACACACACACATTTAAAGCAGGCTGTCATAATTACTCTCCTAAAAGTTATATACCCCAGCTCTACTACAGACTGTAGGCCAAGTTTAAACCTCTGCTTCTCTGAAAATCCTAGAAAACAATATATAAAGTGGATATAAAAAGTTTACACACCCCTGTTAAAATGCCAGGTTTTTGTGATATAAAAAATGAGACCACAATAAATAAATAATTTCTACTACAGACTGTAGGCCAAGTTTAAACCTCTGCTTCTCTGAAAATCCTAGAAAACAATATATAAAGTGGATATAAAAAGTTTACACACCCCTGTTAAAATGCCAGGTTTTGTGATATAAAAAAATGAGACCACAATAAATAAATAATTTCAAAACTTTTCCACCTTTAATGTGGCCTATAACCTGTACAATTCAATTGAAAAACAAACAAATCTCTTAGGGGGAAAATATAAAAAATAAAATATGTACAGTAAGCTGGTTGCATAAGTGTGCACACCCTTAAACTAATAGTTTGTTGAAGCACCTTTTGATTTAATTACAGCATTCAGTCTTCTTGGGTAGGAGTCTATCAGCATGGCACATCTTGACTTGGCAATATTTGCCCACTCTTTCTTGCAAAAGTGCTCCAAATCTGTCAGATTGCAAGGGCATCTCTTGTGCACAGCCCTCTTCAGGTCACCCCACAGATTTTCTGTTGGATTTAGGTCTGGGTCATTCCAAAACTTTAATTTTCTTCTGGTGAAGCCATTCTTTTGTTGGTTTGGATGTATGCTTGGGGTCATTGTCATGTAGAAAGGTGAAATTCCTCTTCATCTTCAGCTTTCTAACAGATGCCTGAAGGTTTTGGGCCAAAAGTGACTGGTATTTGGAACTGTTTATAATTCCCTCCACCTTGACCAAAGCCCCAGTTCAAGCTGAAGAACAGCAACCCCAAAGCATGACACTGCCACCAGCATGTTTCACCATAGGGATGGTATAAATAATAAATGGTGTTCTTTTGGTGATGTGAAGTGTTGTTTTTGTGCCAAACATACCTTTTGGAATTGTGGCCAAAAAGTTCAACCTTGGTCTCATCAGACCAATAACACATTTTCCCACATACTTTTGGGGGACCTGATGTATTGTTTTGCAAATTTTAGCTGGGCATGGATGTTTTTCTGTTTAAGAAAAGGCTTCCGTCTTGCAACCCTACCCCATAGCCCAGACATATGGAAAATATGGGAGATTGTTCTCACATGTAGTACACAACCAGTACTTGTCAAAAATTCCTGCAGCTCCTTCAGTGTTGCTGTAGGTCTCTTGGCAGCCTCCCTGACCAGTTTTTGTCTTGCCTTTTCATTAATTTTGGAGGGACATCTAGTTCTTTGCAACATCACTGCTGTCCCATATTTTCTCTACTTTTTGATGACTGTCTTCACTGTGTTTCATGGTATATCCAATGCTGTGAACATTTTTTTACCCTTCTCCTGACTGATACCTTTCAACAATGAGATCCCTTTGATACTTTGTAAGCTCTCTGTGAACCATGGCTTTTGCTGTAGTAGGCAACTGAGTAAATGTCAGGAAAATCCTACTAGGACAGCTGAACTTTAATTGGGGTTAATCAGTCTCTTTAACTGATGGCAGGTGTGTACCAAAGAAGACTGAATGCTGTAATTAAATCAAATGGTGCTTCAACAAAGTATTAGTTTAAGGGTGTGCACACTTATGCAACCAGCTTATTGTACAGTTTTTATTTTTTTTACATTTATTCCCCTAACATATTTGTTTGTTGTTCAACTGAATTGTTCAGGTTATAGGTCACATTAAAGGTGGGAACATTTTTGAAAAGATTTATTGTGGTCTCATTTTTTATATCACAAAAAACTGGCATTTTAACAGGGGTGTGTAAACTTTTTATATCCACTACATCAACAGTTACTAGAACACATACAAAAATATGACCCTCTGTTCAACAAACATGGTTTTCCCAAAATACAGTATACAAACTGCAACTTTCAGATAGCATCTGACTTTCTCTAACATGGAAAACACCATGTCAACTGGCATCATCATCTTAGACCTAAAAACAACATTTGAAATGGTTTATCATAACCAAATGCTACTAAAATGGTCCGATTACAGTTTCGCCACAGAAACGGTAACCTGGTTTAGGAATTATTTATCAAACAGCTTACTACTGATGCCCATGCTAAATTTTCTGACGCAAATTTTCTCTGTAATGGTGTCTGGCTCTGTGTTAGCCCCACTACTCGTCCATCTTTATGTTAACATTATCCCTTGGGATATTCCCTATCTTGATATCACTTTGCATGTAGACGATATCTTTATTACTGCTGCTCACAAATCAGCTCTTCAAACCCTACTGTCACAGTACAACTTCTCCATAATCTGGAACTGACCTTATGAAAACAAATCTTCCTATAACTATTAACACAAATAAATGTACTGATGATGTTGGGCACAGCTAAAAAAATAGTATATCTGCCCATGTCACACACAGCTAACCCCTTGCAGAACCACTCTGACTTTTACTTCTAAATACAAATGGCTAGAAACTCTTCTAGGTAACACTCTCAGTCTCCAGAAACATGTTGCTATTACTGCCAGCAAAGTTTTACATCAACTTAAGGTAACATACAATGTCCAATATCTCTTTACCAACGAAGCTTGATAGCAAGTCATTGCCAACAATGTGTTAATTTCTAGAATGGAGTGCTCACCATTAATCACCACCCCCTTCTCTCAGGACTAAACAACACTTTACTACAAACCACAGTGAATAGGATCTTCCGATTATATACCTACCCGCTGTAAAAGAACATCACTGTATCTTCATCCGCAATGCAAAATGAGGGCCATTTCAGCCAGAATGTAATATTTGCTTAAATACCTTGCTTTTGAACTTCTGCACAACCAGTACTGTTCACTACTTGAAATTAATCCTTCATTGCAGGAAGCCAGCTACCCCCTATGCTAAAACTCTTATCTCAAACTAAAAAGATCCAGCCTTTCACAAACTATAAGTAAATGATCATTGGTAATCTGGCCTTTATCTCTTGGAACTCTGGTCAGTCTCCATCCCTTCAAGAAAAACCTGAAGGAACATTTGCCTTAAGAATATACAAGTGCCTGACTCAGAGACAAAAGGTAAGCCTGATCCCTGCAATCGCAGCTTATTTATTCTGATGTTACTGATCTGGCACTGTTTTACACTAGTGCTTGCAAAACATTTGCACATTTACTTAACTGTTTGTGTTGTACACACTTTTGGCAGTCCTTGCCTTTACTTTGCTTGTTAATATTATTGTGGTCTTTTATACTCCTTTTTCACATTATTCTGTACATGTTTTAAAGTGAAGTTGGTCTTGCTCCTGAATTCTCGCGATTTTGCCATGTGGTCCAGGTAATGGTTGAAATTGGTCTTGAACCAGCCCACCATCCAATTAACAAACAAACCAAAAAAATAAACACACACACACACACACACACACACACACACACACACACACACACACACACACACACACAGATTAATGTTAAGCTATGAAAGTAAGGAACTCTTGCAAGCTAGCCATATTCTGCACTTCTTGGAACCTTTATACTACTGCAGTACAGCTAGGTGTATTTGTATTTTCCTCTTTACAGTGTAAACCCTAGGTTAGCACAACAGGAAAGTGTTTTTTGTTCTTTTACTTACTTTCTCCAGTGCAGTCAGTAAGGCTTCTTAAGGTAAGTACTAACTACAGATTAACTACATAGTACCAAGACTTCCTAACATAAAATTTTGCCACACAATTAATTCCCTCATAGGTACAGGCATGTTCTCGCATTTAGTATTCTACTTTCATGTTTTAATATTAAAGGGTGATGGGTTTGCACTGGAGACACAGAATCCGAAACAGCCACTCCATACAAGTTTTATTTTTTTAATAAAGTAGGACAGCTTACTGTGGAGTAATGCTCAGATCAGACTTCTGTGGCTGATTGTTTCCATAAACGGTGATCAGTCATATTAGGTCAGCCCTGTTCCATGCCATCTTGCTGTATTCTGAATCACTTCCCTTTTCCATCCTACCCTTTTCCCATATTTCATAGAAAAAGTCTGATTTAGCCAACGTATCAAGCAACTAACCCTGAATCTCAGAATCTGTAAATATGAATGTGTGCAAGATTAACTGTAGGTTCTGTGTAGTCAATGAATAAACTTTTCTCATGGAATTCTATCTACTATTTAGTGTAACCGCATACTTAGTAGAATTGTGATACTGTTCACAAAAGTCTGTAGTATGCTTCAGAAATCTCACTTATAATTTTGTCAAGACTATTGTTATCACATCTTCTAGCATGTCAATGTACACCGCTGTATAACTGGGTATTACATGTATTACTGTGTTACTTTCAATACTAAGCATGACTTCACAGTGCGTTGCACTATACTCTGTAACCTACATGTATTACTGTGCTAGCTTCAATAGTAAGCAACATAACATCACTGTGCATTGCAGTATATTCTCTAACTTGCACATAATACTGTGTTACTTTCAACAATACTAAGCACCGTGACTTCACAGTGCATTGCACTATATGCTGTAACATGTATCACAGAGTTACTTTCAATACTAAGCACCATGACTTCAGAGTACATTGAACTATATTCTGTAACCTACACATATTACTGTGTTACTTTCAATACTAAGCACAGTGACTTCACAGTGCATTGCACTATATTGTGTAACATGTAGCACAAAGTTAGTTTCAATACTAAGCACCGTGACTTCACAGTGCATTGTACTACACTGTGTAACATATATCACCGAGTTTATTTCAATACTAAGCACCATGATGTCACACTGCATTATACTATATTCTATAACTTACACATATTACTAATCACTGTGACTTCACAGTGTGTTGCACTGTATTCTGTAACATGTATCACTGACTTTGTTTCAATACTAAGCACCATGATGTCACACTGCATTATACTATATTCTATAACTTACACATATTACTAATCACTGTGACTTCACAGTGCATTGCACTATATTCTGTAATGTGCATCACTGACTTAGTTTCAATACTAAGCACCATGATTTCACAGTGTGTTGCACTATATTCTGTAACATGTATCACTGACTTCATTTCAATACTAAGCACCATGATGTCACAATGCATTTATACTATATTCTGTAACTTACACATATTACTAAGCACTGTGACTTCACAGTGCGTTGCACTATATTCTGTAACATGTATCACTGAGTTAGTTTATATACTAAGCACCGTGATTTCACAGTGCGTTGCACTATATTGTGTAACATATATCACTGAGTTAGTTTATATACTAAGCACCGTGACTTCCCAGTGCGTTGCACTATATTCTGTAACATGTATCACTGAGTTAGTTTATATACTAAGCACCGTGACTTCCCAGTGCGTTGCACTATATTCTGTAACATGTATCACTGAGTTAGTTTAAATACTAAGCACCGTGATTTCACAGTGTGTTGCACTATATTGTGTAACATATATCACCGAGTTAGTTTCAATACATAGCACCATGACTTCAGAGTGCATTGCACTATATTCTGTAACATGTATCACTGAGTTAGTTTCAATACTAAATACTATGACTTCAGAGTACGTTGCACTATATTCTGTAACTTACACATATTACTGTGTTACTTTCAATACTAAGCACCATGACTTTATAGTGCGTTGCATTATATTGCATAACATGTATCACTGAATTAGTTTCAATACTAAGCACTGTGATTTCACAGTGCATTGCACTATATTCTGTAACATGCATCACCAAGTTAGTGTCAGTACTAAGCACCGTGATGTCACAATGCATTGCACTACATTCTGAAACTCTGTACCTACAAAGCTCCATTGAGGCCTTTTTGAGTTACATTTCATATGCTTCATGACTGCAAAGATGTGCATTTCTATGTATGATGGTTCAAAGTATAAATCTGTTTTTATAAAATTTTTAACTTGTACACCTAGGTCATATCAGAAAAGGGTCCCAGGATCAGTCCAGTTACTTAGTTAGCAAAGAATAAATACAATCAATCAATCAATCAATCAATAAGATTTAATGTTATCCTCAATGTGACTGAACTGTTTTCATCTTCATAAAAATATTCAGCACTCCTTTTGTGGACGGATGTATACAGCTAAAGAAGACTGTTGCCAAAATCAGTTTTGCATTTGTTGTCCTGTGCCTGTAATAAATGGATTAACATCCATCCACAAATCAATTGTTTAACATTTTTGTGTCAAGATTTGGTTCCGTTTCTTCATGAACTCACCCTGTCTGGAGTATCAGCACTGTTTTTTTATGGAACTGGACTGTCTTAATCCATCTGTTGTACTTTTTCTTGTTGTAAATTTTGCAAACACATTGAGTATTATAATCTTATACCAGGAATGCCCCCCTCCATTCTTAAGTCAAGGTACATCTGAAAGTAAACTATTAAATGCCAGAATATAACTTCTTCTGGAAGATACAAATATTGTCCTGCCCTTCTAGTCTGCTATGTAGTGACACGTCTAAACACCCTTCACACCAACTGCTATAACTTATAAATTCAGTCATTTAACCCACCCCACTGAAATTCAGATGACTTTTAAAATATCTGTTGCCTCAAGAGCTCCACAAGATGTCTGCCTAACGAATGGCATAAAGTTACTGCACGTATGCACTATATCAAAGTCAAGTACAGACAATATATAGAGGGCATCCAAGGATACATTCAGTTTGCATTTGTGCTTCATAAAAATCTTTAAAATGTCCCAGAGCTGGAGATTTTGGGCTGAGAAAAGTACTTTATTACATAGTCTGCAAGACGTCTTACATGCAGAAGGCCATAACTAAATGATAAAACTGGCATCACGTATTTTTACTGAAGTAGGTAACAGTGTAGTTCCTAATTAAACTTTAAATAGAAATGAAAGCACTTTGTATTAGCCTAGTTCGACGTAATTAAAATTTATCAAAGTGATTATATTACAGTTTCTGACACTGAATCTAAGTAAAAGAAAAAATGAAATCTCGCCTGCAGACAATATGACTTGCTTATGTGAATTAACAGTACCAGGTATGGTCCTGCATGCACATGGTTTAATTTTCAACACATACATTACAATATGAATTAATTATTTTATGAATGTGATTCAGCTTTTAAAGCTGTGCATAATTATTTCATATCATAAGCATATCTCAGTAAGACTTGTCATTTACTACATATTATTTGAGGAGTCTGTCAGTGGTTTGACATGATGTTGTTTGAGAACATTCATGACACTTCATAATGCAACATGAACTTGATTTCCATTTAATGTTGGGGGATACTGAATATGCCAACTACATGTCCCCCCCACATAAGAGTTAGTGCATATATTACCAGCACACATAAATACAGGCATTTTACAGGGTCACAGCTGGTACTAGATATGCCATCCTGGAGATGGATGAGGAGCCTTGCCCAATTTTCCAGCTGCTCCAGAGCATTGCCTGCTTAAGTCACCTGTTGTCCCAAGTCAGACAGTGTGCCAGCAGAGGGAGGAGGAATCAAACTCTGGACTCTAAGAATGCCTTAATCCTCTGTGCTGTCTTACATCTTATTGAACTGTTTGTATGACATGTTAACTATGTTAGCACATTATATCAGCCTTCTGTTGACACTTAACCAGTAGTATTCACTCTTTTTGATCTTAACTCAAGTGAAAACCTAAGTATATGGCACAAACTCTTTTTATCTCAGTTCATTTGATTAAGTGAATTAATGAACTAATGTGTTAGCTGACTAGATAAACATTTCCACATGGACACTTTCCAGTTACAGCCTGAGAAACATGGAAAAGAGTAAATGCACTAAGTATAGTGACCCTCTATAAAAGCTAATACAATATGCACAGTTCTGGGGGGGAACTTAGGCACTCAGAGAAACCCACACTGATAAGCTGACATCATGCAAACTCCACAAAGACAGGATTGGAAATCAGGCTTGAGGTATAAAGTATAAATCTTAACTACTGATATGCCATGCTGAGTACTTAGAGGTGCGTGTATGCTGAATTAGTGTACCTGATGTATTCTGCTTTGTATTTTCAGTAATTCCATTTCTTTCTAAAGTAATGCCCCCCCGCCTCCAAAGCTGGCTGAAAAAGGCACAGATTGGCCAGTCATCTTTTCTCTTCTGGTTATAATTTTAAAATAAATTAGAGTAAAGAATTGTATGACATACCAGTTCAATTCCCATCTGAACATAAAGAGCACCATAACAAAAAGAAACACTACCTGTGGAAGGAAGTGTTTGTGGTGGGATTTGTCTGTCACAAGCATTGTGACTTTACCCGCAGTGGACATGCCATAACAGCCAGTCACTACCAAATACTGAGCAACAGCATCAAAAATGCAAAGAAAGGGTCCACAGTAGGGTACTTCTCTGAAGAATGTGATAATCTGAAACAAACCAACAGACTACAGGTGCGTCGCATGAAAGAACTGAGGATGGCACAGATGGATGTCGACTTTATGTGGAGCACATACTGATATTCCACCATACTGCCATGCATCCGGCTGAGAGGTGGACAGCTGAATGTCTCTTATAGATACAGATATTAGCTTTCTACAGTGGAAATCACAGGTGCAAGGAAGATTGCAGCAATGACCCATAAAATGAACATCAATAGATAACAAATCTAACCTTACCCATACAGAAAAGTGTCTCTCTTATACCTGTAAAAGTCCCCTGAGCCTCCCCAGGGATCAAGAATGTGTTTGGGCATCTGCACAAAAAACATTGACTGCAAACATGCATTCATACTTGAACAGCTTTCCTGCACATTATCTTTTTACTACTGATTTGTAGCAATACACATATATGTTAGTTAATGCTAATCTGCATTTTGCCTGCTCCTGCATAAAAAGTGTATTTTTAAGTAAGTAATGTTTTTTTCAAACTTACTTGGCCCTCCTCTGAGCCAGGTCTAGGTCTTATCATTTGAGAATCACTGTTCTATGTTATGCAGCAGGATTCTACAATTCCTGGGTTTAGAAGTGCAATTAAAAATCCTTAATGTGGAATAACAGACCTGAACACTGAAACATTTGAAAGTTATGAACTTAATATTTAACAAATAACCACATGGTAACAATGGGATTTAACAATTATCCACCAATATTTCAAGGTACTTATAGCTTCCTTTCTTGGACTTGAGCACAGTCACAAACAATCCCAACACAAAGGACAGTATTACATTTACTGTGTGAACTGACACTTACCTCATTCAAGCCTACAGTGCCTTTTTTGTATACCTCCAGTTCATACCCATAGCTCATTAATGGAGTCCAGATTTTTTTTGGTTCTGGTTTCTTTAACTAAGTAACCGGACAGCTAATAGTAAGAGTATTAGAAAGTGTAAGGCGTTATTAACAAAATTACACCAAAATTGTTAATTTATGATGTCCTGCCAACTGAGAAATTAGCCACGGTTTGTCACTTATTATTAATATTAATATTCATAGTTTCATATGATATGGTGTGATATACCATGGATGGAGACAAAAAATTCATTGTCAGTGTCATCTTATATCACATGATACCTAAAATATTACTAGTTGTTTTTTAGTAATTATGAAAAATCAATATTTCCATACGTTCTTAAATACTTCAAAAAACAAATGACAAACTGTTGCATGACATCAGATGAAACTTTACATGTTGAAACAAACTATCTTTCAAACTTGAACTGCAAGTTGCACATCTTGAGATATATATAATGTTATTTATAATTATACAGTTAACCATATGTTTCATAGTCCTGTAAATATCGCAATAAACATGCACCACTCATAAAGGAATTTCTTGTTATCATATGAAAGCTTACGTCTGGTTAGCAAAGATGTCCTAACGATACTGGTCTAGGTTGCATTGTTTCCAAGATATGACAATTTGTTTGTGAAAGTATAACAAAAATATAATTTGGGGTTTATGTGCATTATAATATAGCATTTATGGAAAGACTACGAATGAATTGATTATTACCACTGTAAAGAATATTTCTTACTGATAGCATTGCTGTTTGTACAGATTTAATAGCTTTTATTATTAACAAAATATTTACATTTGTTTATCTTACGCTTTTTAAGTTTATTTTTCAGAAAATGGCCTGGATTGCAAGATGTACCTAACTGCTACAGGTGTGACATTCCACACCACATAGGTGTTAATGAGTTAAGTTCCTGTGTGTGCAATGAGAGTGCAAAATGTGTAACTAGTGGACCTCTAGTCTTCATCTGAACCTTTTGGCCCACAGTACTAAGACATGGCCAAATGATGGTCATTTGTTTGCAGTATTATAGAAATGCAATGAAGCAGTAATCCCTTAGTAATAGTATCACAAATATTAATTTCAGATAATGGTTATCGCTGAGAAAAGCAATATCAGTCAGACAGAAATGCCATGCTGCCGCAGTTCTGTCAGGGAAGCGAAGAGGCACAAAGTGAGAGTGCGTTTTTAACTCCTGTAATAAAAAATGAACTGTTTTCTTTATGATCTAACTGCAAGAGTCACTAAAAACAAACAAAAAATCAGTGACACTAATGACCCATCACTGTCACTAGTGAATGTACTCATACTCATGGTCTAGGTACCCCAGAGTGTCAATGCAAGGATTACAAAACCTCAGGCTACTCATCAGTGACACCAGGTTCGGCACACTCTGGGGCTGTGTGCACTCTGGGGCTGTGTGTCTATCAGTGACACTTCCAGAATGTTGGCCCTGCATAACCACCATCGTGCAGCATAGATCTCATGTCGCTGATTACACCACTTCTAATCCTTCTCAACACATTGTCATTAACTGCAGTGTAAATGTGCCTCTTTTTCCTAATCATGTTGTCTATGCCCCTACAGAGTTAATCTGGACAATCCATTCTTACCCAAAGCTGTTAAGCTTAATATCTGCAATGTATACAAATATCCTGAACATGGTCATTACTCTGTAACTAAATACTTGCCGAATATTTTCTTCACTACTGAGACTCACTAAAGAACAAATATCAGGAACAAATTTCATCTTGACCCTGAATGTCCCACCTTCTAAGCTGATTGCAACCATAATGAGATAGCTGGTTGCTATACTAACCAAAAAATTACATCTGCTGCCTTGATGGCAACCGATCTGTATTATTCACAATAAAGAAGACGGTAGGGACCTCTGTTGGTCTTGGAACCCCACAAACTATCAAGATAAAGTACTGGCATATCCTATGAAGTATGTTCAGAATAAAACCATTTGCTGGTCCACTTTAAATTTTGGAGCTGAACAAACACTTATGGGTGATCTTAATGACAATGAGTCCCTGAGCTTAGACTTAGAGACTACTTAAGTGGTCATAACGCTCATCTAACTTTGCTGCTAACTAGGAGTGATCCAAACTAAGGCAGAAAAAATAAAGTTCTGGTCTTCTCTACAGACTATCAAAAATGCACTCTGCAAATCTACTTTACAGGGAAGATAAACACATTATTTAAAAATATAAAATCTTTGTTAACCCTACTTTTTCATATTGAGTCCAGTTACTGTAAGTGAAGCATGACAGAAAAAAAATCAACTTTAGTAACTGAAAATGTTCACATTCTCCAAGGTAATTTTCTTGTGTTGTGTGTCCAGGTTTCAGTGCAGTTCTTATTTTTAAACCATACTATTACTAAGTACACATATTTTAAACCATACAAAGAGCTTTCTGGTAAATGGTTGCTTTATCATATTATTTTGTATTAGTGCCCACAGTATGTTTTGTCAACTTTAAAATACATAAAAAACATAACAGTCACACAAATATTATACCAACATTTATTAAAGATCATATGCAACAGCCACAGCCTAGTGACCATATCCTTCAGAGACATGTAGAAGTGTATATCAATTTTAAGATTAAATTAGCCATTGCAGTTTACTGATGAAATGTCCTAAATAACAGTGACTTTTGTTATCTGTTTCTGAAGCTCAGCTGCAATGTGAATACTGATGTGCTTATGTAATGCTCTGTGCATGTAAAATGGCACATTATGTCATTTGGGATTTTGGAATCCTCAGACAGCTGTGGCAGTTTTCCTGCCTGTGTTAGTTTCTCTGAAAGTTCCCACGAATATTACAGCTGCTTTAAGTTTAGCCATTTCAAGGAAACAGCTTGTGCTGCCACCTACTGTGACATAACAGCACTGCAGCTGTACCTCTGAGCTGGCAACGTTTCTTTAACTGTACTTGTTAAAAGCAGTAGCATAACATTAAATAAGAGGATACAGTTTATGGGTGTCCAGGGAGTACTGCTTGATTCACTACTGCGATGGCCACTTCCTGTATAGAGCAGAAGGGTTTAGACGTTCTTTATGAAGTCCAACAAAAAATGTAACATTGTTAATTCTGTGTATATACATATTGTATATATATTCTATATATGGGTTCCATTTAAGTGCTTGAACTCTGAAGTGTTCGAGTGTTTGAATAAGCTACTGCAATGTTCCAAAATGAACTTCTCAAACTTTGCCACTGTTTCTATGCCAGTACAGTGGGGATCAGGAATATATCCTTTCACGACTGTAATTTGATCTCGGAGTAGTACATAAAATTAACAGGGGGGTTAAGGGGTGCAGATGGAGTTGCCCTTGCATAAAAATTTTTTTCAAATCTGTGTTATTTGATTTTGTGTGCATTTGAATCTTTGTAATTCAAACACTTTTAGCTCTATGTTGCATGTCACACATTTGAAGTTTTAATACTTTGAACATTTGACATACACTCATGTATTACATATAAATGTGTATATATGTATATGTGGGAAATAATTTGTGAGAAAAGGCTATGTTCACATGCAAGACCTGTACTAAGCAGCTGGCTTCAGATTCTGACTTTAAATAACGAAGTAATTTCTGTCAGCCAGCTCTTCATGTCATGTATGCATATATATTATTCTTTCTACATGCATCAGTATAACCAAGTTTTATATTAAAAAACAAAAAAGAGGCAGAAACACAGCAAAAACTGCTTGATTTTCTTTTTACTTTAACACACTGGTACCTCGGCCTAACACACTGGTACCTCAGCCTAACACACTGGTACCTCGTCCATTCGCCTTCAACGGACAAAATACAAGTACAGACAACCACCTTTAAATACATAGGTCCAAACCCCAATTAGTCCAATTAAATATTAATTGAAAAATCACAACCTATTTAAAATGCTAGATACACATTTTTTCTGTATATACATTTTTAAAGTGATACATGCACATTTTCCTTTTATTATATCAAATACAGCCATCCTAAACATTTTAAATAACTTGTTATAAATAATCCATTTAAATATAGTTAATTCAAAATTGATTGACGAACTATTCTACTAAGCTTTTGTATATAAAATACATGTATATATATGTATATATAACATTTATGTAAAACCAGAAAACATGACAATGCAAATTTCATTAATACAAATATTTATAAATAAGAAAAAAAGTAAATTTACTTAAAATTCTTTTTATATATTAACCTCAAGATTGAGACCCCTAGGAAATAGGGTCCCATAGTTGAGAATGAACTTACTTTCCAACTCATTCAACATTCTCACCATGTCACTCCCCCTAACTAATACAGGTTGTGCCAGAATGCTAAAGAAAAAGGAACTAGTGCTCCTCCCATGATATTCACAAAATGTTCAGCAACTGGACTCTTAAAATTTCTATTGCTGATATCCCTCAAGTGTTCCATGATCCTAACCTTTACTGCTCTTTTTATTTGACCGATATATCATTTTACATTTACACATCCACACCCCACAATATAAACGACATCACAAGAATTACAACCAAAATTACCCCTACAAAAAATGTTCTACCATTTATAAACGTGCCAGAAATGCTTTTAATAAAATTACAAACCATACAGCGTCTACAAGCAGAAACACCCACATCAGCATCTGGACCCTTAGTAAAAGGCATATTCAATAATTCCTTTAAGTTGGCATATCTCCGATATGAAAATCTAACATACTTTGGAAACAAATTCCAAATGTAGCATCTTCACAAACTATATACCAAAGGTCCAAAAGCGCCCTTCTCATTGTCTCTGAAAAACCAGAGTATCGAGAAACAAAGAAGAGCATTTTATCATCACCGGCATTGGTGACCAAATCCTTATTCATAACTGCTTTATAGCTACTCATAGCTTTTTTACCAGATTTTATTTCCAATGCCTCATTTAACGCCTGATTGAAATGCTCAACCTTGTAACCTCCCTTAACCAACCTGTCATTAGCTTCCATTACAAATTTCTTTTTAAACCTCACTTCAGATGTGTTTCTGCAAATACGCTTGAATTTCCCCAAGGGCAGTGATTTTAACAAGTGAGGAGGATGCATACTATCCGCATGCAAAAACTTGTTAACTGATGTATCCTTCCTGAACGGTCTATATTGAATTTTCCTGCAACTGTCCACATGCAGTACTACAGCCAAGAATTCAATGCAAGAATCACCTTTTTCATAGAAAACCTTAAACCATGACTATTCAAATTTAGCTCATTAAAAAAATGATCAAATTCACTGGAATTACCCCTACACAGAAAATTAAGGTCATCAATAAACTGCTTGTAAATCAATACATACTTCTTAAAGAAATCAGTACTATAGATGAACAATTTTTCAAAATATTCCATATACAAAATTGCATACGTTGGAGCATAAGAAGCCCCCATCGCTGTACCCTTATATTGCAAAAACACATTACCATCAAATTTAAAATAATTGTGAGTAAGGCAAAATTCAAGCAACCGAATAACAAAACCAGGTTTAGGCCCATCCCCCATGATATTCTAAATGGCATCAGGACCCCATTTAGTCTGAATGTTGGTGTAAAGTGAATTTACATCAACAACAACCCAATAACAATCATCATACCATTCCGCTGTATTAAATAACGTACATCATTCCTCAGCATTTTTAACATGGGCAGGTACTTTACTTAAATATATTTTCAATAAAGAATCCAAAAACAGACCTACATTTTGTAAGCACGAACCTACCCCAGAAATGATGGGCCTACCAGGTGGTTTGCTTAAGCTCTAATGTATTTTAGGCAGCGCATAACAAATTGGATCAACAGGCTTTACAATATACAATTTTTTAACATTTTCCTTAGTTAGGAAGCCCAAACGCTTTCCTCTTTCCAAAATATCAAGCAATTCAGCATTATATTCATTCACTGGGTTGTGATTAAGTTTGATATAGTCTTTCCTAACATCCAATAAATCACAAACCATTGTTTTATATTTTTGCTTATTCATAAGAACCAAATTGCCCCCCTTGTCTGCCTGCCTAAACACATAATCACTCAATTTTTCCTTCAACAGATTCAAACTTTCCCACTCACATTTAGTGATGTTACAGTTTTTATTTTACCTTTAACAAACATTAGATAGTCATGTTCAATTCTCCTATAAAACATTTGGTCAAATAGAGATACAGCAGATGAAAGCTTAGGTGGCATGAAATTACTTGCATTAGGTAAATGGGGAACCAGAAATTTCTCATAGCCAATAGAAAAACCACCACCATCAGAAAAAGAATCATCATTTAAAGAAAAATCACAGTTCAAGTCAGGAACAAACATATTTTCTTCATCACCAGGGATATCATAAACAGAAACATTCAGAAGCGAATCATCCCCATTCAAGTTAACTTCATTATTAACAGCATCTTTATCTTTACCAAAAAATACAGTAAGATGCAATTTTCTACAAAGCTTTTTAGCTTCAATTAATACATCAGCCAATGAAGGCACCTTAAAAGGCACAAATTTTGTCACCTTCATTAGCAAAGTAATAGCTGAGCTACATAATTGCATATCAGATAAATTAACTATTTTTAAAGCAATGAACTGGCACCTCACCCAAGTGTCATGTTTAATCATAGCCTCACCTCAGGTTTCATGCCCACTGAGTGGCACAGAGCTACAGTTATCCCACTCCACAAGGGGCCCCATCTTGGATCCCGGAAACTACCATCTCATCAGCCTGACGAGCCTTATCTGCAAGGCCATGGAGCATATTATCATGGAACTTATAAACAAAGACATTGGCAACCTTCAAACACTGGACCCCACCAAGTTTGGGTTTGTGAAGGGCTGATCTTGTCTCCTGAACCTGACTGACTTCTTTGAATCAGTCTCCAGAGCCATGGATAAGGGTAAGGTGGTCCACACAGCCTAGCCAGACCTTGCCAAGGCCTTTGACACCATCCCCCACTCTGGAATCATAGATAAACTTACTAAGCTGGGCATTAATCCCTACGTCACCCAATGGGCTGCTAACTGGCTTACTGATAGAACCCACACTGTAAATGTAGCCAACTTCAAATCCAACTCCAGACAAGTGACAAGTGGAGTACCTCAGGGTTCAGTCCTGGGACCACTCTTGTTTGACATCTACTTCTCTGAAGTACAGACCAAAACTAAGGGACTCTGGCTAACAAAGTTCGCAGATGACTGCAAACTGGGAGCCATTATTGAATCCCCAAATGATGTGGATACTCTACAAAAGGGCCTTACAGAAACAGATGCTTGGTGCCAGGGCCATGGGCTCAAGCTCAGTGCCAAGAAATGTATAGTTTTCCCCTTTGGGAAAAAACATGTACCCATGAATTACCATATAGGTGGCAGTACACTAAACACTGAAAGTGTGATAAGAGACTTAGGGACACAGGTGGACAGTGGTCTCACCTTCGATAACCACATCACCACAACAGTCAAGAAATCCTTCTATGTGGCATACCTCATCACTAAGGGCTTTTCATCCAGAAAAAACGAGGTCATTGTCCCACTGTACTCATCCCTTATTAGACCCATTATATAATACAACTCCCCGTTTGGTATGTACCTCTCAAGACATCTGCAACAACTGGAAAGGCCGCAGAAATACCTCACTAAAAGAATCACAGGCCTAAAGCAGATGCCCTACGCTGACTGCCTTAAAAAACCCCAGCTATACTCTGTCGCATATCGTCTACTCAGAGGCGATCTCTGCTTAACATACAAGGCCATGTCAAACCCAGAGCTGTTCGACATGCTACACTTAAAGAAATCCCAATCCCTCAGAGCCACACGCTCTAGGGATCTAAACCTTGTCATCACAATAAACAAAACATGCTGGAGGGATAGGTTCCTGACCCAGAGACTCCCCAGACTCTGGAATAGATTGTCCAAACATGTCAAACAGAGTGCCTCTTTGGCCCTATTCAAAAGGAACCTTGACGACTGGATGGGGAAAGGAAATTCACCCTGGGGATTACGTCAGTTGCCCTGCTAGACAGGGGTCCAGGGAAGTAAATAGTGTGGGAAGAAATATCCAGGGAATTATTATGGCTAGGCTTGTATAGGCCCTAGGGCTGATAGCCTAGTACCAACCTATGAACCTATCTGGTTCCTGAAACGCACTTTGATTACTTACATTAGTAAAAACGAGAGAGTCCAGTTCAGCATCAGCTGCCGCTTCCGCAACAGCTCTCTGTCCCTCATTACACAAACCAAAAGGGGAGCACAAAGTACCTTCAATTAGACAGCTGGTAACAATTTCCACATAACAAGTTCAACGATCCTTCTTCCCCTTGCAAAGACTCTCTCAACTTTCCCTGCTGTTGAACATTTGTCCCAGCTGCCACATTCTCATTAACCTGTAATTGCGAGTAATCCAACACAATTTCACCATCAATATTTTCAAAAGAAACACTTTTTTTAGAGGAAATATCTAATGACAAAGCTGAAGAATCACGAAATGTTGACCTACGCCCACCTTTCTTCCTATTTCTCAATGATCGAGAATTACGCTGCCAGCTGAAGACCAAACCATTGTCAAAGTCATTTAAATCACGTAGGAGCTTCTTTTTCTTTCTATCAGTTACCTATGACTCATACCCACTCAATTTGCTATTCAGCTCAATTATTTTCTTCGAAAAAGACTCGCCAGAAATAGAGGCACGCAGTTTCTGCTGCAAATTGACTATTTGTTTTTGAAGCTTCTCACTATTCCTATTGTTCCTTTTTATTAGCACACAAATCCACCCTAAGGTGCAGTCAGTTGAAACTTGCCTCCATTCATTCAAGAGATCCTGCTCATCTTCCGTGAAGTTACCGGCCGGCAGCTTATCAATTCTTAAACCCCTCTGTGTTACTTTTCAAGTAGCTTGGTATCGTAGTGAAGGTTCAATTCTTTAATTATCAGACGTTCAAGTTGAACAAATTGGAAATTACAGTCCATCTCACCAGATGCTTGTCAAAAGTCATGCTTTGCAAGTTTTGCTTCTTGTTTCTTAATCAATTCAGCAAACAATAACTTATTAACATCCGTTGGGGTTCGAAATACCCCAGGAACTGCGTCTGCCACATCCAAAGACATTACAAAAATATGCTTCACAACTCCACCACTTCACCGAAATATATATTAAAAAAACAAAAAAGAGGCAGGAACACAGCAAAAACTGTTTGATTTTCTTTTTACTTTAACACACTAGTACCTCGGCCATTCGCCTTCAATGGACAAAATACAAGTAAAAACAACCACCTTTAAATACATAGGTACAAACCCCAATTAGTCCAATTAAATATTAATTGAAAAATCACAACCTATTTAAAATGCTAGATACACATTTTTCTGCATATACATTTTTAAAGTGATACATGCACATTTTTCTTTTATTATATCAAATACAGCCATCCTAAACATTTAAAATAACTTGTTATAAATAATCCATTTAAATATAGTTAATTCAAAATTTGATGGTGATGTGTTTTTGCAACATAAGGGTACAGCGATGGGGGAAAAATTGTTCATCTATAGTACTGATTTCTTTAAGAAGTATGTATTGATTTACAAGCAGTTTATTGATGACCTTAATTTTCTGTGTAGGGGTAATTCCAGTGAATTTGATCATTTTTTTAATGAGCTAAATTTGAATAGTCATGGTTTAAGGTTTTCTATGAAAAAAAAGGTGATTCTTGCATTGAATTCTTGGATGTAGTACTGTATGTGGACAGTTGGAGGAAAATTCAATATAGACCACTCAGGAAGGATACATCAGTTAACAAGTTTTTGTACGCAGATAGTATGCATCCTCCCCACTTGTTAAAATCACTGCCCTTGGGGGAATTCAAGCGTATTTGCAGAAACACATCTGAAATGAGGTTTAAAAAGAAATTTGTAACGGAAGCTAATGACAGGTTGGTTAAGGGAGGTTACAAGGCTGAGCATTTCAATCAGGCGTTAAATGAGGCATTGGAAATAAAATCTGGTAAAAAAGCTATGAGTAGCTATAAAGCAGTTATGAATAAGGATTTGCTTGCCAATGCCGGTGATGATAAAATGCTCTTCTTTGTTTCTCGATACTCTGGTTTTTCAGAGACAATGAGAAGGGCGCTTTTGGACCTTTGGTATATAGTTTGTGAAGATGCTACATTTGGAATTTGTTTCCAAAGTATGTTAGATTTTCATATCGGAGATATGCCAACTTAAAGGAATTATTGAATATGCCTTTAACTAAGGGTCCAGATGCTGATGTGGGTGTTTCTGCTTGTAGACGCTGTAAGGTTTGTAATTTTATTAAAAGCATTTCTGGCACATTTATAAATGGTAGAACATTTTTTGTAGGGGTAATTTGGGTTGTAATTCTTGTGGTGTAGTTTATATTGTGGGGTGTGGATGTCTAAATGTTAAATGGTATATCGGTCAAATAAAAAGAGCAGTAAAGGTTAGGATCATGGAACACTTGAGGGATATCAGCAATAGAAATTTTAAGAGTTCAGTTGCTGAACATTTTGTGAATACCCATGGGGGGAGCACTAGTTCCTTTTTCTTAGGCATTCTGGCACAACCTGTGTTAGTTAGGGGGGGTGACATGGTGAGAAGGTTGAATGAGTTGGAAAGTAAGCTCATTCTCAACTATGGGACCCTATTTCCTAGGGGTCTTAATCTTGAGGTTAATATATGAAAAGAATTTTTAGTAAATTTACTTTTTTTCTTATTTATAAATATTTGTATTAATGAAATTTGCATTGTCATGTTTTCTGGTTTTACATAAATGTTATATATACATGTATTTTATATACAAAAGCTTAGTAGAATAGTTCTTCAATCAATTTTGAATTAACTATATTTAAATGGATTATTTATAACAAGTTATTTAAAATGTTTAAGATGGCTGTATTTGATATAATAAAAGGAAAATGTGCATGTATCACTTTAAAAATGTATATACAGAAAAAATGTGTATCTAGCATTTTAAATAGGTTGTGATTTTTCAATTAATATTTAATTGGACTAATTGGGGTTTGGACCTATGTATTTAAAGGTGGTTGTCTGTACTTGTATTTTGTCCGTTGAAGGCGAATGGACGAGGTACCAGTGTGTTAGGCTGAGGTACCAGTGTGTTAGGCCAAGGTACCAGTGTGTTAAAGTAAAAAGAAAATCAAGCAGTTTTTGCCTCTTTTTTTGTTTTTTAATATATATTTCAGTGAAGTGGTGGAGTTGTGAAGCATATTTTTGTAATAACCAAGTTTTATCACTGTTGCTACTTTCTGGAAGAATGTCATGAAACTTAACTCTTGAAGTGTTGTTTAGACTTATGAAATAGTTCCACTACTCTGTGTCTGATGTGATCACAAAATAGCATTGCGCTCATTTCCCATGGCATTACGCTAAAAGGAAATCAGTATTTCTTGCGTGGGAGTGGGCACATCAGGTCACTCCAGCAAAATAGTTAACCTTACTCTAGTTATTCATTAATAAGCGTGAACACCAAAATCTTCAAACTGACAGTTTCAGTTCATTACCAAGTGTGAACAACCATAAACTGTTTGGGAATTTGATGAAAACAAAGTTTCTCTCTGCCCGTTTTCCTCTAATGAAAAGAGCTGCTGCTTACCTACTGATTTTAGATAATGAACGTGCTTACAGTAGTATGTCAAATAAGAGACAAGCAGACAAAATCACTTTGATGATTGTTTCTTATCACTCTGATAACACAAGCAGTAGGCCTACTTATTATAAAGAAAGTACAGTTGTGCACACTTACCATAAATGTAGATGTTCGAGTGTATTCACTGTTGCAGTCATCACACTTGGGTGATCCCTGCCAGGGTAGCCCTCGGCCAGCCCGAATACCAGAGACTTAGTATTTCTGCGTCAGTTGCTGTCGCTTGAGGAATGAGATCAGGTCGTCAGTGGTATAAAGTAAGGCAGCCGACACCATTACATCAGTTTTCTTGCCCTAACTTGTCAGGAGCTCCCAAAGTAGGATGCCAGGTTCTGGTGGAAGAACCCCACCAGTGGAAAATAACTACCAACATTGTCCCTTGTAAGGAAAGAAGAACAATAAGGAAGAATGGTAACTACAGGAGAAAAAAGGGGGATGGAGGGAGGGAAACCAGGACTGCAACAGTGAATACACTCGAACATCTACATTTATGGTAAGTGTACACAACTGTACTATGTTCTTCATGTTTCACTGTTGCAGTCATCAAATTTGAGTTGATTCCCAAAGCTAAGGAAATGGGTGGAGGCAGTCAAGGAAACTAGGGGCTGGCTACGATGCCTTGCAAACCTGCAGAGGCAAATCCTGTGCTGAATTTGGATAAGAGAAGCAGGTGGTAATTATTGGTAAAAGTGAACAGATGTCCAGCTGGCAGCCTCCAGGATGTCCCTGGTGGGGACTCCTCTGAGGAAAGCTGTAGAGGTGGAGGCTGCTCTGGTGGAGTGTGTCCTGACCCACTTATGGGCAGGATTTCCATGCTGTTTGCAGCAAAATGGATGCAGTGTGCTATTCATTTGGAAATGGTTTGCTTGGAGATGACTTTGCCTTCTGCCTCTGTAGCAAAGCTAACCAGAAATTGATCAGACTTTCTGAAGGATTTAGTCCTGTCCAGATAGAATTTGAGCTGTCTGTGCACATCTAGAAAGTGAAGAATCCTTTCCCCCTTGTTCTGGGGATTAGGAAAGAAGGTGGACAGATGAATGGATTGGTTGAGAGCCACACTGGACACCACCTTGGGCATGAAGGAAGGGTTAGTTCTGAGGGATACCTTGTATGCATGGAAGATGATGGATTCCACAGCCGTGTGTGCTTGCAGATCAGAGACTCTTCTAGCTGAAGTGATGGCCAAAAGGAACTGTCTTCCAGGAGAGAAATTTTAGCTATACAGAAGAAGCTGATTTGAAAGGAGGCAGGGTGAGCTTTTCCAAGACAAAGTTAAGGTCCCAACCTGGTGTTGGAGACCTTCTGGGTGGCCTCAAGTTGCTAACCCCTCTGAGGAACTGTTTGATGAAAGGGCATGAGAAAAGGGGCTGCTCAGTTGGAAAATGAGCAGAAATAACACAGGCATGAGTTTTTATAGAGGAGAAAGAGAGACCACTGTGTAGTAGGTCAGCTAAGTAATCCAGGATGAGAGGGATGGAGGGCTGTGCTGTATTGGCCCCCTTAGCCTGGATCCAGGTGCAGAACCTTTTCCATTTATCTGCATAAGACTTTCTGGTGCTAGAACATCTGGCCTCATAGATAACATCCAATACCAGTTTACTGAGAATGGCAGATTGGCTCAGGGTTAGGGAACAAGCCAAGCTTCCAAACTGAGTGCCTGCAATTGGGGATGCATGAATTCCCCTTCCCTCTGGGTCAGGAGATTTGGAATCTAAAGAAGATGCCATGAAGGCAGCGGGGGCAGGCTGCGCAGCAAGGGGTACCAGTGTTGTCCGGGTCAGTCTGGAGTTATAAGAATGGTCCTTGTTTTTTCCTCCCTTATTTTGAGCAGTACCCTGGGGATGAGAGAAAGAGGAAGAAATGCATAGACCGAGAGATTGACCCAGGGGAAGGATGGGGCAACTACTTTCCAAGCCATGCAGTGATGCTCCCTGGTGCAGAATTTGCCAAACTGACGGTTGGTGGTGGAGGCAAATAGGTCAATGTTCGGGGTTCCCATTTCTGAGTTATTAGGGTGAAAGTATTTCTGTTGAGCTGCCACTTGTGTGGGTCCAGAAGGTTTCTGCTTAATTGGTCTGCCAGGGAGTTGAGAGAGCCTGGTAGGAATTGTGCTAACAGCTGCAGTTGCATGGAAGAGGCTGTAAGCCAATGGGTCATGGCCAGCCTGCATATAGGGTAGGAGTGTGTCCCTCTCCCAGCTTGTTGATGTACCACATCATAGTGGTGTTGTCTGTGTTGATCAGGAGAACCCCTGGAGAGAGAAGAGGTTTGAAAAGTATCAAGGCGTGCGGCACAGCCATCATCTCTTTTTCATTGATGTGTAGGGGGATTTGCTGTGGGCTCCATTGGCCCTGTATGCACCTGCCGTCCAGGTGTGCACCCCAAGCATAGTCTGATGAGTCTGTGGTGAGGGTCTGTGTGGTAGGGGGTGAGGAAAAGGGCAGTCCCTTGTTGTGAGAGCATGCTGTTGCTCACCAAAGAAATTCCTTTCTGAGGGAAGGAATTATAGGTAGAAGAGTTTCCAGCTCTTGAGAGTGTTGACACCAAAGGCTGTTTAGGTACCACTGAAGTTTCCTCATATGCAATCTGGCATGTGGAATGAGTAGTATACAAGATGCCATGCACCCCAGAGCTTGCAGGAACTTCCTTGCAGATAGCTGGGGCCTGGTGGCCAGTTGAGATAAGTAGGCTGTCAGGAAAATGTGTTTCTATGGTATAAGGTATGCCATCTGGGATGGTGTGTCCAGACTTGCTCCCAGGAAGATTTTCCTTTGGGTGGGCACAATTTGGATTTCTTTTCATTGATTGTGTATCCTAGGAAGGTTAGTAGGGTCTTTACAAAGGCCAGGTGCTTGAACAGTTTTCCTGGCTGTCTGCCTGAATAAGGCAGTCATCTATGTATGGGTAAATTTTAATATTTCTTTGTTTGCAAAAGGCAATGGCCGGAGGCAGACATTTTGTGAAAACTCTGGGAGCAGTAGATAAGCCAAAGGGAAGTGCAAGGAATTGAAAGTGTTGAGATCCTGCCCTGAAGCAGAGATGTTTTCTGCATGATTCCCTGATAGGAATGTGGAGGTAGGCCTCTTTTAAATCTAGGGTGGCTAGCCAAGCATCCTTGGACAGCATGGGTAGCAGCTGCTGGAGGGTGAGCATTTTGAATTTTGGGATCACCAGGAAGGTGTTTAGAATGGATAGATCGAGGATGGGGCGCCAGGTGTCCTCTTTTCTGGGGACCAGAAAAAGTCTGGAATAGAAGCCTTGGCCTATCTGTTTTGCAGGAACGTGTTCTACTCCTTCTTAGAGAGCAGGGAATGGATTTGCTTTTGAGCCTCTGCCCACTGATTTGGTTGTAGATCTGGGAACCATTTTGCGGTTGGAAGAGTGTGGAAGGAGAATTTGTAACCCTGAGACACAATGTTTAAAACCCATTGGTCCTTGGTAATGGTGGCCCAGGTGCTTGAGTGATAGGAGAGTTTTCCTCCTAGGGGTAAGTGAAGGTGGGCAGAGGGGAGGTTGGGAGGAGGTGAGTCATTGTGAGTTCTTTCCATGAGTGGGTGGCTTAGAACTCCCTGGTTTTGAAGTGGAGGTAATCCACTGCTTAGATCTCTACATTCCCTGGGGCTGCTGTCTGGGGGGGGGTCTGCTTCCATGGGGCCTAGGCTGGGCCTGTTTACTCGGAACTTGGAGGGACAATGCCTGTTAAACTTAGGGGGGTGGACCTGTAAGAAATCTTTTACTGTTTGCATAGATTTTGCTTTTTCTTCCATCTTTTTTAAGACCTCTTCTGCCTTAGTGCCAAATAAGTTATCTTTGTGCAAGGGGGCATCCAACAATTTAGATCTGACATGGTTTGGCAGGGGTTGTTCCTTAAGCCATGCATGTCTTCTAATGAAAGATCCAGTGACTGCTGTCCTGCAAGAAGCTTCTAGGGCATCAAAACCACAGTGCAAAGTGTTTTTAGTTACTTGACTTGCAGAATGCATCAAGTCTTGTAAATCTTTAGATTCTGCCCAAGCAGGAAAGGAAGACATTTTTTGTTTAAAGAGTTTCAAGGTGTGTTGCTGATATTTCAGTATATGGATCTGACAATTTAGTGCCCTGATAGCAAGAGTAGCAGAGGTGTACACTTTTTTACCTCATTTGTCCAATGCTCGGGAATCCCTGTCTGAGGGGGTGGGATTCTTAGTAGAGGTTGCTTTAATCTCTTTTGGCCATTGAGAAATGACCTCAGGGTCAGCTGTTGGATTTTTAAAAAGATATTTGTGTGAGTCAGCGACTCTGTAGTATCTGTCTGGTTTTCTGGGAACAGAAGGTAGGGCATCAGGAGTCAAGCTGGATTCATGGAAAACATCATCCACAACATCCAGGACTGGGGGATTGGCCAAGGGTCTGTGTTGTGGAAGATCTAGGAATTCCAAGTCTCTTTTTAGACTGAGGGTAGTCCTGAGTCTCCTAATGGAAATGCTCCCTTAAAGTATGCAGGGTTTCCCCAAAGGAAAAATCCTCTGGGGGAGAGGCTGAAGGAATGGAGTCCTCTGCATCAAAATCCTCATAAGTGGAGAGGGGTTGCATGTCTACATAGTCAGAGGCATCAGATTCATCTGGCTCTTGTTCGGACAAAACTACAGGGGACAGATCTCTTTTCCTTTTTTAGGGGGTAGCTTGGCTTCCCCTGATCAGCATGATAAGGTCTTCTGCCATTTTAAGCATTTGAGACTGAGGCAAGGTAGCAGGTGCCTGAGAGTTGGTCGTCAGTTTCTTGGGTGTGGGTCGAACTCTGGGCCTAAGAAACTCTGTTGTTTTTGAAAGAACGGTAGTCAAGAAAGAAGACGTCAGGTTGTGTTGAGATTTGGTAGTGCGAAGGACTTCCTCAGAAGCCAGTGCCTGCTCAGCGGCTCCGGACTCATCCAAGGTAGAGATGACCTCAGGATCCTTAGTCAAAGAAGAGTTTTGTGGCATACCGGACTCTGAAAGGGTCTTGGTAGTGGCCTGCAAATCAAAAATCAAACTCTAAATCTAAAGTGGGCATCGGGGCTGCGAAAGCGCCTCAATGATTACCGGAGGACTGCAGACTAGCTTAATGGAAGTGTTGTCGGTAGGTTTGGACCTGTGCGGTCTGTCTCTGTCTTTATCTTTATGTTTTTTCAGTAGATCTGCTGTTGGATGGCTTACCGAAGCCATATCGGAATTCGAGGACTGTAAATGAACATATCTGGCTACAATAAGGGCCCGATGACAGATAGTTCTGCCGTTGAACAATTGGAATCCGGCCGACCGAGGGGCTGCCTGAGGCAGGACAACCCATATGTCAGGACTGCAGTTGCATTCTTGAAGGACATCAAAGCACAGAAGTGACAATTGGGGACGCCGTGGTCTGGGCCTATACAAGTGATGCAGTAAGAGTGGAAGTCTCGGTCTGGTATTTGCTTTCCACAGGCGAGACAATTATTAACTTTTTCTGCCATCGGTTAGTGCAAGAAAAAAGGATCCCCAACGGGGTACTTAGCTTTAGAAGACTTCAACCTCACTTCGGAAACAGAAACTCAGGTAGCGGCTGACTGGCACTCATGCAAACCATTTCTGCTTCGGGCTCCATGGTAAGAAAGACTGATGTAATGGCATTGGCTGCCTTACTTTATACTACTGATGACCTGACGTCAGTCCTCAAGTGACAGTAACCGACACAGAAATACTAAGTCTCTGGTATTCGGGCCAGCCAGGGGCTACCCTGGCAGGGATAACCTAAATGTAATGACTGCAACAGTGAAGCACAAAGAACATCTGGTATACAGCCTTTGATAATGAATGAAATAAGCAATTAGGTGAGGATCCATTAATCTATTGCAGTAGAAATAATAACGTCAAAACTAAATTAGAAAGAAATGGTGATGACATTTTTGATTCAAATCCAGTTAGGTACATGCATAAATGTCCGCAGATTACTGGGAGTTCTTATGACAGAAGTATAGCCTGATGAGGCAAATACGACTGTAAAACTTCAGGTCTACTTTACCTGAGTTAAATGACAGGGTAACTGTAAGCAGCATTTTAACATTCACAGCTGCTAGGTTTTCATTTGCATATTCACATTAATATGCTCAGGTATAATACTGGTGACTATTTTTAAACTGCCATACAATTTTCAAATGTTACACATGTACTATATTTGCTATCTTGTCTACTATTTTATAGTGGCAGAAAAAGACAACTAATTAAGTTATTGAGTTAAAATTTTATTTTGCTATTTTATATGCCCTTTATGCAATAACAAATAATAGATCCATTTTTCCACAGACAGAATTGAACTTTATTCTACTCCTGAATCACAGACTTGACTACCAAACAAACTGAGCTTTCTAGAATCCTGAATTAGCTATAACTGCGAGAATGAGAAAAGTACAGTTTTGTACCTACCATAAATGTAGATGTTCGAGGATCCACATTGCTGCAGTCATAACCTGTGGGTAGTCCGCTGTCCTCGGTCGGCCCGAATACCAAAGAGTTAGGCTGGCGTCAGTCATGGGCGCCCGGAGCTGACGTCAGTACGTAGTAGTACTTAAGCGCATGACCGACGCCATATCCTCAGTCTTTCTTGCCCCAGATGTCAGAAGGCCTTAAAAAAAAAAGGCCAGAGCCAAAATAGTAAATACCCAACAACCACCAGTGAGCAAATAACAATTATCCCAAAGGAATAACAGCAACCCCAAACTACAGAGGGGAAGGAGGGAGGGAAAATAGGA
The DNA here is from genome assembly GCF_019279795.1 of Protopterus annectens. Classification (NCBI taxonomy): domain Eukaryota; kingdom Metazoa; phylum Chordata; order Ceratodontiformes; family Protopteridae; genus Protopterus; species Protopterus annectens. The sequence continues at coordinate 603,679,546 of NC_056729.1, read as the reverse complement.
CTGCAGCAATGTGGATCCTCGAACATCTACATTTATGGTAGGTACAAAACTGTACTATGTTCTTCGTCTCACATTGCTGCAGTCATAACCTGTGGGTAGAATCCCAAAGCAAAGGAAAAGGGAGGCTGGCAAACTAAAAAGCATTAGGGGCTGCTAACATGCCCTGTAAAACTGCAGTGGCAAAACCAGCCCTAGACTTGGAATAAAGAGGGAGATGGTAATGCTTAGTAAAAGTGTGAACTGAACTCCAAGTAGCTGCCTCCAAAATATCCTTAGTGGCTACCCCCCTCAAAACGGCAGTAGATGTGGCAGTAGCCCTAGTGGAATGAGGTCTGATCCCAGCGGGAACATTCTTCCCATGATGAGAATAACAAAAAGCAATACATTGACCAATCCACTTAGAAATAGTCTGCTTTGAAACAGCTTTACCTTGTGAACCCAAAGCAAAGGAGACAAATAACTGTTGAGTCTGTCTGAATTCTTTAGTTCTGCTCAAATAATAACGCAGCTGCCTGTGGATATCCAAAGAATGCAAGACCTTTTCCCCCTATTTTGGGGATCAGCATAAAAAGTAGGCAAATGGATAGACTGGTTCAAGGCCACATTGGAAATCACTTTTGGCATAAAAGTAGGGTTAGTACGCAAAGAAACTCTATCCTTATGGAAAATCAGAAAGGGTTCAACAGCCATGAGAGCCTGCAATTCAGATACCATCCTAGCAGAAGTAATGGCCAACCAAAAAGCAGTCTTCCAAGACAAAAACTTCAATTCAGACAGCTGCAGGTTCAAAAGGAGGTAAAGTAAGCTTCTCCAACACAAAATTGAGATCCCAGGAAGGAGTAGGAGCTCTACGTGGGGGTCTTATATTTTTTGCCCCTCTAAGAAATTGCTTAAACAAAGGGTGAGAAAATAAAGGAGGGTCACAATCATAGTGAGAAGAAATGGCTGCAGCATGAACCTTTACGGAGGAAAAAGACAAACCCTTGTCTAATAATTCAGTAAGATACTGGAGTGTAAAACTCAAATTAGGCACCGAGACATCAAAGCCCTTAGTTGTGCTCCAAAGAAAAAATCTCCTCCATTTATCAGCATAAACTTTTCTAGTGCTGGGCTGCCTGGCCTCCAAAATGACATCTAAAACCTGTTGAGGAAGCTGAGACCCCACAGGCTCTAAAACAGAATATGCCAGGCTGTTAGATGCAGGGACTGCACCCTGACATTGAGCAAATGATTGCTTGACTGGGACAACAAGTGGGGAAGCTGTGGCAAAGGCCAAGGAGGCTCCTGAATTAAACTCCTCAGCAGAGGATACCAGTGCTGACGTGGCCAATCTGGTGCTATTAGAATCATGCAAGGCTTGTCTCGCCTGACTTTCAAGAGTACCTTGGGAAGGAGAGGCAGAGGAGGGAAAGCATAGACGTGAAGGTTGTTCCAACTGAAAGATAGAGCATCCACTTTCCAAGCTTTTGGGTGAAACATCTTTGAGCAAAATTTTGGTAGTTGGAAATTTAGAGGAGAAGCGAACAGATCTATGTCTGGAGTTCCCCAAGCCACTGTCAACTGCTGGAATACCTGAGGATCCAATTTCCACTCGTGGGGATCCACAATTTGTATGCTCAATACATCTGCTAGGGAGTTCTCTGCTCCTGGCAGAAACCGTGCTTGAAGAGTGATGTGCAGACTCAGTCTCCCACAATATCATTGCTTGTCTGCAAAGAGGGTAAGAATGGGTTCCCTCCTGCTTGTTGATGTACCACATGACTGTTGTGTTGTCTGTTCGAATCAACACCTGTCCTGGTTGAAGTAGACCCTTGAAAGCCATCAGGGCAAACTGGACTGCTAACATCTCTTTCATGTTGATATGCAAATATTGTAGTTTGGGAGGCCACGTGTCTTGAATCCATTTCCCATTGAAGTGTGCTCCCCAAGCCAAGTCTGAGGCATCCATCGTTAAGATCGGACTCGCCTCTGGTCGGGTCACAGAGCGCCCCTTGTTTAGGTGACATTCCTGCGCCCACCACAAGAATTCCTTCTGGATGCAAGGTATTATCCGAATGACAGTGTCCAAATCGTGGCAGTGTTGAGTCCATACACTTTTGAGATACCATTGTAGCTTCCTCATATGCAGTTTGGCATTGGGAAGTACTAGAATGCAAGATGCCATGAACCCCAAGGCTTGAAGGACTGTCCTTGCAGTCAGCCTGGACAGTACTGAAAGTTGCTGGAAGTATAGGTGAAGAGTTCTTTGTTTGTCCAGGGTCAGAAAAGCCATCTGAGAAGCTGTATTCAGTCTCACACCCAGAAAGCACATGTCCTGAGAGGGTACTAGACTGGACTTTATTTCGTTCACAGAATACCCCAGGCACCTTAAAACTGCCATTACATACTGTAGATGTTGAAGTAACTTGTCTTTGTCTTGAGCCAGAATCAGGCAATCGTCCAGATAAGGATAAATTTGTATTCCCCTCTGTCTGAAGAAAGCTATTACAGGATCCAGAACTTTTGTGAACACCCTGGGCGCAGTAGATAAACCAAAGGGCAATGCAGAGAACTGATAATGAGAAGTACCAGCCCGAAACTGCAGGAATCTCCTGCAGCTGGGCCTGATAGGAATGTGAAGATAGGCCTCTTTGAGATCCAGAGTTACCATCCAATGATCTTTGCCTAGCATAGGCAGAAGTTGTTGTAATGTTAACATCTTGAACTTTGGAATGTCCAGGTAGGTATTGAGAATGGACAAATCCAGAATTGGCCTCCAAGTGTTTCCTTTCTTTGGCACTAGGAATAGACGGGAATAAAACCCTAGGACTATTTCCGACGGAGGTACCACCTGGATTGCTCCCATCTGTAAAAGCAAAGAAATTTGTTCCTGAGCCTCCAGCCTTTGCTGAGGAGGTACATCTGGCATGCCTTTGAAAGGAGGGAAAGTGTGAAAATAAAACCTGTAACCTTGATTTATTATTTCCAACACCCATTTGTCCTGGGTGACCAAATGCCAGTTTTGTTTGAAAAGTGCCAACTTTCCTCCTAGAGGAGTTGCCAGAAAAGAAGGATCTGGCAGCTGAAAATACAGGTCATTGGGTTTGTTTACGAAAAGGCTGACCCCTGCCCTCACCAGAAGACTGTGCAGGAGAACTCCAAGTCCTGGGCCTGAAAGAACCCTGAGCGTGAGCCCTGCCCCTACCACGTCTAGACCTGCCCTTAGACTGAAAATCCAAAGAGGGGTAGGACCATCCCCTAGCAGGCCAATTCCTGCTAAACTTAGGGGGCTGCACTTGCAAAAAATCCTTAACCGTCTGCATAGACTTAGCTTTATCTTCCATCTTTTTCAACACTGACTCCACAGGGGAACCAAAAAGAACTTCAGATTGAAGAGGAGCATCCAAAATCCGAGCTTTAACATGCTCTGACAAATTTTGATCCTTAAGCCAGGCATGTCTACGAATAACTGAACCAGTAGCAGCCGCCCTGGAAGAAGCCAGAAGAGCATCGAAGCCACACTGCAAGGAATGTTTACCAACTTGATCTGAAGCATGAACCAACTCCTGCAATTCCTTACACTCTATACCCTCAGATAAAGCATCCACCTTAGATTTCAATTGACCCAACAAAAAATTCTGATACTTCAGCATATGAAACTGGCAATTTAAAGCTCTCATAGCTAACGTAGAAGAGGTGTACACTTTTTTCCCCCACCTATCCAGTGCTCTAGAATCTTTATCCAAAGGAACTGGATTCTTAACCACAGAAGCCCTGACACCCTTCGGCCCTTGACTAATAGTTTCCGGGTCAGCTCTAGGACTCTTATACAAATATTTATGTGCCTCTGGAACTCTGTAATACCTGTCTGGCTTGACAGGGGCAGGGGGTAAAGAATCAGGATTAAGTGAAGCTTCAGAAAAAACATCCTGAACAACATCCAAGACAGGGGGAATAGCCAAAGGCCTATGTTGTGGCAAAAATAAAAATTCCCTAAGCCTTTTTCGAGAATCTGAAAAATCCTGACCTTCCCACTTGAAATGTTCCCTCATGGAATGTAAAGTTTCAGAAAAGGAAAAATCCTCTGGAGGAGATGCAGAAGGACAGGAATCCTCTGCCTCTGAATCTGAATAGGGAGGGAAATCCTGAATATCCTCAGCTGAGGACTCAGAGTAGTCTGAAGAATGCTCCATTTCCTCTAAATCTGTCTCCACCCTAGGCCTCTTCTCTGGAGGGGGCATAGAACCCCTGATCAAAGTAATCAAATCCTCTGCCATTTTTAACATGTGTTTTTTAGGAACAGAACCTGAAGAACTAGGGCTATGGCCAGCACCAGAAGGACCAGGTTTAGCTTTAACATGACCTTTAGTCACTGAGGTAGAAGGCCTAATAACCTTTTGTAAGGATGGAACTACAGATACCCGAGAAGCACCCTCGGCCTGGCCTAACTCCTGAGAGGCCAACTCCTGTAAAAGTAAAGGTTCCCCCTGGGATTCAGCCGAGGCTTCGGCTGGATCCACAGATTCAACCGTAGGTTCCATAAAACTGGCGTCCGCAACGGATGACTCATCCGGTTTAGACCTTAAAGATTTATCTTTTCGCTTTTTAGCGGTAGCGGGCGTCGGGAGGATCCGACGGCATGTTGTAGTTACACCGCTTACCGAAAACAAGCCTGGCACAGTCTAATCTACGTTTAATGGTGCGCTTATTAAATCTAGCGCAAAAGCGACACCCGACTACGTCGTGTTCAGGCCCCAAGCAAGGAATACAGAGAGAATGATAGTCCCTATGAGGTATCTGTTTCCCACAAGAAATACAATTATTAACTTTTTCTGACATCCGGATTAACTGAGGCAAGAAAAGACAAAAAGTTTCCCCAACGGGGTACTTAGCCCAACTTGGTCTTCGGTCTGAAACTCGATATTTGAAAATTTCAGAACGCTGAACGGTACTTGCAAACGCTGCTTCTGCTTCGGACCACGCGGCAAGAAAGACTGAGGATATGGTGTCGGTCGTGCGCTTAAGTACTACTACGTACTGATGTCAGCTCCGGGCGCCCATGACCGACGCCAGCCTAACTCTTTGGTATTCGGGCCGACCGAGGACAGCGGATTACCCACAGGTTATGACTGCAGCAATGTGAGACGAAGAACATCATGCTCCACCTAACACTGACCCTCCCAAGTTGCCCTATTTGAAAATGAGGATGACCATCCTAGTCTGCAGTCCAGAGCTGCTATTCCATCTGATAAATAACACTGGAAAGATGGGCTAACCATGACAGCACAACTTTCAGCATTTCTGCCCAATTCTCATCCACTTCTGCATCCTTGCCACACTTGAACAGTTTAATTGCTGCACTGACCGCATTGATGAAAATGGACCTATTCAGATCAATTGCTTCTGACATCGCCAACTCAAAGGACAGCATGTGCACCACATTAAGAAGATTATCAATTTGTTCCTTCACCTCTCAAAGTGACCCCATTCATGCAGTGTTTCTCAGCTCTTCATGAGAACAGCCTGCCCTGCAGAGTGTCTTTTTTAGCTGATTAGTTCTGGCACAGTGTATACATATGAAAATCATAATATTTCATATGGCCAATCAATTTCCAGTACAGAGCTCCAAAAATAAGTCACTGTCTGGGATCTGATCACAAAAGAGATTATCTTTTCAGTCACACCTTTACAGGTAACTCCATCATTCTTCATTTGACCAATAAAGTCTCTTAGTTAAACTATTGTGTCATTAGGTGGGTCTACACCAAGCAATGTATCCATGGTTTCAACAGTAAGTGAAGAAGAATCTTTCAATAAAATGCAAAAATCTGAAACAAAATCAAAGGCATATGGTAGTATCAACAAAACAATCACATGATACGCCTAGATGTACATATCACCTAGAAAGTCAGTTAACATTTTTAGTTTTACAATAAATGGCATGTTTGCTTCAGGTGCAGAAAACAAGTGATGTGAATAATTATAATAGGTCTGAAATATGATCACAGATGACAATAAGTGGTCAGACTTTCTGCAATACATCCTACGAGTATATACTGCAGCCAGCATAAAGAAAGAATTAAAAGGGAGCTGAGATCTCAGATTTTTATGTACAGATCCTGAGCAATAAAATTATTGACAGCTTCCAGGTAAAGAAGTCCCCACTTACTGTAGTTCCAAAGATGCATCTTAATGAAAGCCATACCCTGAAGATTACCATCTCTTTCAGCCCTAATTTCAAACCTGTACAGCATGCCCCTCTGCTTTTCCGACACTCTAGCAAAATTTACATTGAATCATTAATAGGATTATGTTTAAAACAACACACAGAAAGGCACATCTTCTGCTCAGATGCAGGGTCTAATAAGTACCTAAGACAAGCAATGGTCTCATATTCATGAGGGCTAAAACATCTGCAGTGATTCAGCATTCTGACAAGGCAACAGAAATTCAACATCACTATTAAAGTCTGTCAGAGACAACCCTCTCTAATGCATCATAATGTTACAAAACTGTGAAAGACGTGTTGCTGTAAAAACCTTGAGCTGACATTTTATTTTTATGCCTGCAAGGCCATATATCATCTAGGAAGGAAAGTAGATCAATTTTCAAGCCAGGAAGACATGTGCTGCCTGACCAGTAAAGCAAGTCTCAAGATCTGGAAGACAAGCTTATAAACATTTGGAGGACAGAGCACATAACCAAGATAGAATGCTGCTGGTCCTTAGCACAGTAAAATCCTGCATTTATAGGGTACAATTTGTATGACTTTTGGTAGCTTTAGATTCTATTTTATTGAAATACTTACATATACACAATAAAAAACTACTCTAATTCTACTTTGGTACAGATTGTGTGTTTTCATATCCAGCTGCACATTTACCAGGCAAACTCTTAATTTATTTTATCCAGCATAGTTATTAAAACCCTGTTAACAATTCTAGCCCATCAGTAGACATTAACCACAAATGCCCAGTGTTCTTGCATATTCCACCCAAACTAAAAAACTCAGCCCAATTCTTTCAGATGTGGAACTTCATATATGCTACAGGTCAGAATACATAGCAGTCCAAACTTGAAATGGTGGGGGGTGGGGTGGGGGGGTTGAAACTGTTTTTTTTTTCCTTCCTACATTTGAGTTCATAAAGGCTGAGGGAGTGCCTGATACTGCTTGCCGGTTGAAAAAAGACTTAATAGTTTACTAATTCTGTGTTCAATATACTGTGTTCAATATACATCAGTCTTTCACATGGCATAGCAGTCTTTCACATAGGCCCTTTTATGAAGACCTTCCAGATCACTATAAATACAATAAGCACAATGGCAGACATTTCTATGTTTTTTTTTAAATCAGGTTATTCCGTGGAAACGTATTTCTTTTACAGGAGGGAAGTAAGTACCACAGACCTAAATTCACCTGCTCAGAGTTGCACACAATCCAGGTGGAAGCTAATGGGATACACACTGTGCACGTGACAGCTGACAGGATTTGTACCCTGATCTCCACCTTTGGTGTTCAGACCTATAACCATGACACCGTAGAGATACTATACTTGCACAGAAGTGGAGAAGGACCCAAGTGTGATTTTTATACAGGAATTATTTTTTTTAATTTCATACCTTAATCTTTACATCTCTGTCAAATTAAAACTGCCATTTTACTACTAAGTAAAGGAAAACAGACAAAAGCAATGAGTGGGACAAGGCCTAGGTTTAATTTCTCAGATTCTTCTAAAACACACACACAGGAGCCTAGAGGCTAACACATCTAAATAAATGAAAAATAAAAAATAAAATAAATTTGTTGTAAGCATATTTATTCTCCAGCCACAGATTCCCAAGCTAGACATACCTCACAACCTCTTGGCACTAAAAATCTGGACAAAGCCTAAAATAATGGGGGGGCAAAGGCCCAAAAATAGGTACAGATTTAAAAAATTGCTGTTATAAACTTAGAACGTTGCTAGAATAACAGGTTTGTGTTAACAAGCATTTTCTGAAAGAGATGAAGTCTGAAACTCAACTGTTTATCACTATTTGGTGACTTCAATCCATCAATTTGCCAGAAAACTGCAAATTTTATAAAGAACAGACCAAAAATATGAGGCAAAAATCTGGACAATTGAGCCGTATGAAACTAGATGATGCAAGTCATTTAGAGAAACCATACTTTTTTTCTTTACTGAACAACTAGGTACAGAGGCAACAGATGGCCAGAGAACATCATTATACAGCAGTTGGACCTTTTTCTGAGGCTCCTCAGAAAATGGATTAAACATATAAAATCCCACAACAAATGCAGCCCTCTTAAACATGATGGATCTGGTATTTCTTATTTCTGGGTTTAGAACTGCTCTCAGGCCCAGACTCTCCAGTCTGCTACTCAAATTAGTTGGCACTTAGACACAACTAGATTCCACTTGCTATAGACCAATTTCACATATTTGGCCTCACCACTGTCATGAACTGAAACATTTAACTTAATAGCATTTGTCCTTGGGATGCTGTAACAAAGAAGGTGGAAGAAAAAAAGAGCAGACATCCTGAACATTAGCATAAGAGGCTGAAGGTGAGGTGTAGGAAGGTGGAACAGTCATGGTACAATCCTCAGGTGCCAGCTTGTAGGTGGTACTGATTGGCATACGTTAACTCAAAAAAAAAAAAAACAGATTGACAGTTTATAAACTGTTAACACTTTTTTTCAAAAAAAAGCAAGTTACGAGTGCTACATGATATATATATATATATATATATATATATATATATATATATATATATATATATAATTTTTTTTTTAAGAAACTTTCTGCACGACCTGTAACTTTATGAAAAAATGTTTGTTAATGCAGCATCCTAACAAATTATTGTGCCTTTAAATAAACAGCAATCACAAAGTGCATGAAGGATGCACCAAATGGATGAATTGCCTGGGATGCCAACCCCCTTTGCATATATTTCTCAACTTTCCAGAAATTCACAGAACGTCCTGATTTGTGCCTCATAATTTTGGTCTGTCCATCATAAAATGTGTGGTTTTTCTGGCAAAATACTGTGAACTAAAGTCACTAAAAAAGGACAGACAATCGAGTGTCAGACGTCCTTTAGAAAATGCAAGCCAACACAAATCCTGTTATTCTGGCAACTTCCTAAGGTTATATGAGCAAATTTTAAAGTCTTTATTTTATGTAAGAGACAGCACATCAGAATGTGTTATGTACACCTAATTCAGTTAGGTAAAGAAAAGAACGTAGGTAGTAAGAAGGTGTTAGTAACAACAGGGTTAGCCTGGGAAATGAGGACTGGTTGTGGGTCTGCAGCTTAGCTGCATTTTCAGCCAAATACGCCTTAATGCAAGAGAAAGAAATTTTACAGTGCTGAGCGAATACGCAGGCCATGCTGTATACAAAAATATAACAAACCATTTACAACAGGTGTGATAAAAATTTAAAATTTTGTGCCAGATTCGTAAGATTCCAGGACAAAATACTTTCTACCCCCGAATCAGGTCATGACAGAAAAGTTTCATGATAGTCCTAAGAAAGATAAAAGGCAACACAGCCCAGCAGAAACAGCAACGCAGAGACTTAAACTCTCAGATATGTTAGGCAAGTGTTGCAGGGCAGCATTGCAATGACATTTTCTACTGTACAGTAAAAAAAAATTGTCAGAGAGTAGACGGCCTGAGAAGAGAACTGTTTAAGACACTTGACCAAACAGGAGAAGATATAAGGGAGCATTCATGAAGGTTATCATGAGGTGTACATTTTTTGAATTCGTAGAAAGCCCTTCAAAGGTGCTTTTGCATGAAGACATTGAGTACCAGTGCAGGCTGTCTCAGCAGCTGTGCTACATGCAACTGAGGCAGTCTGTGGGAGAGGAATATGTTAATTACCCATGTCCTGTCTCCCTTAGAACTGTCTGAGGGATGACATCTAAGCACTGAGCAATTCATAGAATTTCTTGGCCTTGTGGATAAGCACTGTCACTCCTTCTGCATTGCAGTAGTGGTCAGTTAAAGTAGAGATTAGTGCTGGGGAGATTAGTAGTGAGGTGGGGTTACAAGATGTGTGAGTGAGTGTACGCAAGGGACTGCATGTGTGAGTGTGTGTCTGCTTGGGAGGTAGAAGTAGGGGAGTTAGGGAGATGGTCAAGTAGGTATGTGTGTGTATTTGTGAATGGGATGAGTGTGAGTGTGAATGCATATGTATCTGTGTCTGTCTGTATGTGGGGGTGGGTGTGAAGGTTGGGGGTGTCTATAGTACTTCCACACACCCGTAGTCTAATGAACAGAGTCTAACACTGGGTGGTGGAAACAGCTTCTATGGAAAACTCGATACTCAGGCCTGAGTAGCACTTAAAGACTATTGGGATTGGAGAGTGGGGGGACACACTAGCCACCAGGGATGCTAAATATTGTGTGTCTTACAAGTTGTTGTTGTTTGTCTTTCAGCTCTTACCGGTTAGGGGTCGCCACAGCAGAACTCCAGTCTGCTAATGATTGGCAGTAGATTTTCACGAATGTCAAGGTGCCAGCTCAACATTCAACCTTCAACGAAGGCATGCCCATTTATGCATGTCTTTCGAACACCCACCCAACTGCGGGGAGGACATGCAGACTCCACACAGAAGGCACTCCCCGCACTCCAGCCGGGAATCAAATGGGAGAACCTCTTGCTGTGAGGAACAACGCTGCCGCTGCACCACCATGGATTTATGTCTTACAAGTACAAATTGAAAAAAAAAGTGTAAGAAATCACTAGAGACCATGGATATGTAGTGTGCCAAACCAGCTTCAAACCCTGTTCCATCCCACTTCTCAGAGTTCACTGTACCACCACTACACAACCGTTATGTATTTTAAAAATATGTAAATTAAAAAAATAGGGAGAAAAAGGAGATTTAGACCACATACCCTTAACACAAGAACCCCCTGCATTAGCCCACTGCACTAAGAAGTTAGTATAGCAGGTATATTTTTAATATGGAGGATCTCAGTATGCAATGCTTGCAACATGTTGGGATGTACGAGGGAGAGGGGCAGAAAACATTAGGCAAACCTCTCTACCTTGTAAACAGCTTTTGCCGTAACATGCAATTACTGAAGGATGAGAGATGTGAATGTCTGGCATTAAGGACTGTCTGTAATCATGAGTGAATTATCTAAGCATTGGAAAAAGAGACATTGTGGACATTCTTAAAGCAGGACCAGGCATGGACTATATAGTGTGTGTTTGCATGTGTCTGCATTTTGCTGTGTGCGTAGGAGAATGACTGAGGGGGCAAGTATGTTTACATGATGCAGCCACGCAGTTAACTACATCGGAAAGTGCTGATTTGCTCTTGATGATAGTTTACGGTGATTCTTACACATGCAAACATACCTCTAAAGTGTACCTCATTATGAGGAACGTACTTCATTTGGGGTCTTAAAAAGTTCATGTTCCTCAAAATTCCTCCAAGTTACACATTGAAAGACCGTCACACATTCAGTGTTAGGAATTTTTTTAAGTGAAATCCATTGTAAATAGAAATGAATCATATTAATTCATTAAAAGATCTTCTTTATAAGTAAAACCAGCATATTTTAACCATCCTATGACCTTCCTAGTTGAAGTTGTTAGTAAGCCATTATTACATGTTCCACATTTTACCCATTTGTTCCACATTATGAGGGCTAGTGTTCCTCATTCTGGACATGGAAGGTTGAGAGCTATGCATGCAAATCAGACAATAATGAGGCCTTTCCTTATTGAAGCTAACAGGACCTTTTTATGTCAGCCCTTAACTTGATGTAGTAACACTTTAATTAGTCCTCAGGATAAAGTGCGCAACCAGAACAAAATAATTTTTGTTACATTGTTTTTCCTGCTAACAATTTCTAAATAAATTTTTTTTTCAAAATAATATAAAATAAATGTAAAACAAAGGTTCTTCTCTTTTTTTTTTTCCTTAAATGAGACTGTAAAGTCACTCACAGTCTTTGTAGGTGTTTGTTATTCATGAAGTTTCTTTTCAAAAATTCATGACCTGCTAACCCTTCCCCAGCAGAAGTCATGAATGTTTCAGAAGTACAAGTCTTTTACAGTCCCAGTGTGGGTATAACTTTTAAGCATTCTCCCTTTCAAAGCCACCATTAAATGTCAAAATCTTTTTGTCTTGCTTGTAGCTATACCGAAATGCTATATAAAAATCATGCATTTTTTAAAATCACTGAAATGCAATATAAAAATCATGTATTTTTTTTAAAAACAATCGTACAAATGTATAGACAGCATTTCATTATCCACCTTAGTAAGCCTCATGCATAACTATTTTCAGGCAACATTAAGATATTAAAAAAATAGGAACACGGAATTCAAATTTATTTTAAAAAAACAGCATCATTGAGGGACTGATTAAAAAGGTTATGTATAGTTCAGGGACAGCACTGCATTGATTTTACTTATACAAATTGTTTTAAAATAAAAATAATGATACTGAATTTTCCAAGTAATTACTAGAAGAAACAGAGTCAGAAACAGGATAACTCCCCAAGTACACCGAATAAATGTGTAGATCATTCTAACAGCTATGAAACGTTATAGCCATATTCCGTAGTAAACCACATATCTTTGATAAAAAATAATGTAATGATAAAATGTCAAAAAGAATGAATGACATAAACTAAAGGTATACCAGCTCTGGCTACCTCATGCTCCTTGGTGATTTCAGAGTGCTGTTGATTTCTGTTCCTGGACACACGACCCAGAGAAAGCAAATTAATTGTTCTAAGATGTGAATAATTAAAAAAATAAGAATTAGAAATGATTCAAAAATTTTAATTTATTTTCTTAAACAGGTAGCCTGACTAGGCAGGGCCCATTTTCAGTGAAACCCTGGAGACAAAAGTTCTACAGTAACACGTTGTAATAAACAGAAGGAGTTACCTATGCAGATACATCGGTAGAGTCGTTGATGATTAATTACGGAATGCATACAAGCAAGTAAGAAGCAAAGTGTAGGTATCTACACATATTCTGCACGACACAAAAAAAAAACTATTATTTTAGCCAGCTTTAATTTAAATGCAGTGGACTGTGTTTTTTTTACAGTCCTTACATATTCAGTTTTCAACAGTTCACTGCTTGCACTGACTACAGGGGAAAAAACAGAAGGTAGTATAGAAAAGAAAACATCCTGACCAATCAGTACAAATGATTCACAGGTCAACTACCAAATAATCACACAAGAGCAACATCGCTATGGAGAAAAGTAGAGACCTAGTCTGTATGGGCAGGCAAACCAGATATATTTACAGAAAGCTAACCTGAACTGTGAACTCTTTTTGACTACTACAGCAGAGTTGAAATGTAGTGCTCGGGCCAACTGTGAGAATGCTTAGTGAACATTTTCTTTTCTTGACGCTCAGATTTATCATAGTGAATATGGATTTTTTTGAATAAGGGAATCTTTTGAAGTTATCCTGAACTGTTTAGTGAACTGAACATCAAAAGGTCTCTGCATTCCAACTTAAACATGACAAAATAACTTGTATGCCAATGTACAAAATTCCATTGCTCCATTTTCAAGATCTTCTTTATCCAGTTCAGAGTTAGAAGCAGCTAGGGTCCATCCCAGCAAACAAAGGCATAAGACAGGAGACAGTACTGGACGGGGCGCCAATCCATCACAAGGTATTTAGATAAACAGAAGAGCACCACATCCACACATTTAGGTGCAATTTGAATGTCACTAACTCAACTAACCATATATCTCTGACACATGCAAGGAAACCAGAGCCCCTGTGAAGGAAGCAAATTCTAAACTGAAGTCACTGCAGTTATAATCAAGCAATCTGAGGCAATGATAACCATTGCTTCATTGTGCCATTATGGTACAAAACTCTTAGAATCAGTCAGATCCAGCACTAGGCGCCCCAACAGATGCCTAGGGTCCAGTGCCTGGGAGGGTGGCCAGGAGGATTCCACAATAAATTTTTAATTAATTAATTAATTAATTAATTAATTAATTAATTAATTAATTAATAAAAAAATAAACATTTCTTCTTTAATGCAGTGGTGGCATCTTCTCCTTTAATACAGACCATGTGTGCATCTTTAATATGACATGTGCATGCCAATGCGATTGTAATACATTCCACACTTGGTGCTGTGTAAGATACACAAACAAAATTTACATTGGCTGTTCTCCTCGCTGTATGAGAAACAAACTAGCCATTCCATTCATTGCCTTAAGTGTGTGTGTGTGTGTGTGTGTGTGTGTCTGTGTGTGTGTGTGTGTGAAATGCCCTATCATAAGGGGCAGGTTAGTCAATTAACTTACTCAAGCTCAAACCCTGTACCTTGGTTGCAGGAGACAACAGCCTGAATCCTCTATACCAACTACCAGACTGCTTAAAGATTTACGAGTTTCAGTGGAGACAAGAGCCTGAATCCTTTACACCAACTACCAGACTGCTGAAGGAATTGAGAGTTTCAGTGCATTTTCAAGGAATTGTGAAAATAGTATACTTTCAAGGAATTATGAGTTTCACTGCATTTTCAGCGAATTGTGAGTTTCAAGGGAAGTTTACTGCTGCTCGTGCCAAGTCTGTTTTTAACGTGCAACTGTTGTTTAGCAAATAGCAGTCAGCGTTTGTGCAATAGAAAATCTGAATGCATTGTTAGTTGCACAACAGATAGCATACTTGCGCTATGGTGCAGAAGGCTGTGGGTTCTACTCTCACACCATGTAGATGGAATTCTGATACTGTGGTCCATTTTAGGGGGGTTTGGGGTGATACACTCCTTAGTGTGTCTTCTGGATGAAATGCCTAGTAACTATGAACTTGTCAGTTTGTCACCCATTCCCTATTGTGATATTACCAGCTTAATGTAACACAGGCAATACATTTTTCAATGTAAAGTTGTCTGCCAGTAGCAAACTCTTCACAGATCTCTTTAATGTGGAATTATTCAGATGACTTTTACTCATACCTCTCAACTGTCCAGATTTTTTGCAGAATTTCCAGATTTTAGCCTATTACTCATAAAATTTGTGGTTTTCTGGCAAATCAGTGAGGATTGAAATAATTAAATAATGTCATAAATTTCAGTTTCAGACTTCATTTCCTTCAGAAAACGCATGCTAAAACAAATGCCGTTATTCTAGCAACTACGTCTATAAGAGCAATATTTGAACTCTTTCCCTATTTTAGGCTTTTGCCCCCCCCCCCCATTATTTATTTATTTACATTTGTTTACCGGAAATATCTGACTGGGACAGAAGCCCATTTTCAGTGGAGGCCTGGGGAGAAAATCTCCACAGAAATATAAGCAATAATAATAAATAATTAGCTAGTACAATAGTATACATATAGTAAGATGCAGAATACACATCATCCAGTTAATCTATACAAAGAAGTATTCAGTATTGTTTTCTAGTAGATACAAGTTCAAAAAAGACAATTACACAAGCATTTCAGTAAAGATCAGTGCAAGAATAACATGATTTTAGGCTTTTGTCTAGATTTCTTGTGTTAAGAGGTTGAGAGGTATGCTTTTACTTCTACAGAGTTTGTGCATAATGACTGATATTAGTGGATTGTAATGGCAGATATTTTGTCTGGCCTTTTATGGCTGAAATGCTCTGAAATGGAGAGTTTTGTCATCATCAGTTCCTACTTTTTGTTTCTTTGCTTACTGGAAAAATATTCAAAACTACAAATTTAAAACACATTCTAACAAGTGTATTATACAAGGGATATAAATTAATACAATCAGGAAAGTGAAGCAAAGAACACATGCATGTATGCCTGGTCCTCAAAATGTTTCCAAGGAGTCTATGATTTGAAAAAAGTGCAAAGTTAAACTTTATCCGCCACTGGCTAGATGCATTTTCTTTGAACGTGGGTTTCAAAGAATGTGAGTTTCAAGCAAACAGAAGTTTACTGTTCATGCTAAGTCTGTTTTCATTGTTTGCTATCAGTGTTTGTGTTATAAAATCTGAAATAAAAAAAAAATAATTAAATCCAAATATACAGATACAATGTTTGTGGTAACTGGGGAGAAACAGCCAAGCAATGAAACACTGGAATGGGTAGAGGGTGGGAGCTGGTCCATCACACAGTCTAGGGCCCTATTTATCCATAAAATTATGTATAAGTAATTACATACCTACAATTATGTAAGACATATATAAGTAAAGATTATTTAGAATATCACTCCTTTATAGTGACCTCTTCCTCACTTTCTGGGCTTTAATAATCTTCTATTCTATTAGACCACCATCACCTTATAAATACTGGTTCCATAGACCTAAACATTCACTGCAAGATAAACAAGACCTCTTGTATAGACAGGTTCCTCACCCACAGAATTCCATTACTATTAATGTAATTCCATTTGCATGTCAAACAATGTACTCCATTCGTCTCCAAGTATTGCAGTAACAATTATTCCTGGGGGTAAGGGGTACAGTTCCTACTGAATGGGGTGGCAAATTCACCCACCAATTCCTTTGAGTTGCATGGCTAGGCTCTATATGGCTGCCCAGACCACCTGCCTTGTATGAACTTATGAACCAATGACAGTAAGGACTGTCTGTTGCACCATCTTTTTTTATTTCCCTAAGTGGATTCTTGTTAGTTAGTAAAGTTACTTCATGTCAGAATATACTAGAGTATTTCCCTAAGTGGATTCTTGTTAGTTAGTAAAGTTACTTCATGTCAGAATATACTATAGTTAGTATCATGCTTGGATACCGTTAGGTTTGCCTACACATTGTTAGATTTCATCTCTAAATTTGACATAATGTCCAAGAAATTGGTGCCTCAAGTCTTCTTATCTTAATGTGAAAAAAGCCACTGGTCATCACTCCTTAGCCTCTTCTCCCACAGCCTATGTACCACTTTGTTTGTAAAGGATAGTTCGCATCTTAAATCCTCCAGCAATGTTTCAATCATTTGAAAGAGACTTGCCAACTCCTCCTTTCTGCCATGCCCCTTTTCCATCAAGAGCAAAGGTATTATCCACTGACATTTGATGTGCTGATTGTACAAGTAACCAGCCTTCTTTGGAACCACATCTGTTTATCTTACTTATTACTTGCAAACATGGTAGCTGTGCAAATCTATGTGGAGATTTTCATGCCACTAATTTGGACATGCCATATAAACTAATAGAGAATGTGAAGCATTATCATCAACAAAATTACATATGAACATATACAATAAACACAGTCCTTTCCTCCAGCATTAAAATGAACAAGTGACAAATTGTAGTAACCATTGTCCGATCGGCATTGGTCTGGTGACGGCAGCTGTAGTACAATATAAAAAATAGTCTGGATGAGGTCCTTTCAACCGTCCACCCAGAGAAATAATAATCTCCCCTCCTCTAATGGTGACACCTCTCCCTGTGATACCCCCAGAATCTCAATCTCTACTGTGCAGCATCCCCTTGAAAATTTTCTAAGATACACTGTCATATATTATATTTACAATGCTGCATTTGACAACTTATAGACTTAACAGCTCCTTTATGGTTCTCCCTCCTGTAGACCAAAACTAAGATCTTAATTCTGATGCAGTCATTTGGTTGACCACAGATCATCATACTTTTCCTTCAAATATCAGAAAAAAATATTACCCCCAAATTCAGTGAAGACAGCTAATATCAGGACCAAATCCTGAGGTGCCCTATGACTGTCATTTTCTTCAACAAAGTCTACTGCTACTATCACTATCTCAGCATTATTTCAAAGGTGATTGGGGTGAAAGTGAAGATACCTAAACTGTTTAAAAATGCTTGTGTGGTATGTTAAATGCATTGCTATGTCAAGGTAGGATGTCCCCAGTCCTTCCCTGAACTTACCATCTGATTACTGCTCAAAGAACTCCACAGCCTTTGTTGAATATGACGTGTAACTGTGAATGGTGCCTGTATGTGCAACAGTTCTGTTCTTAAGAATCTGGAGTGGAATCACATATATTACACTCTACAGCGCCTCTGGTATCAGATAATCACCTTAGGATTTGGTGCCATATTTAGCTTTCCCCTAACACCTTTTAAACTACTACAAGCAATCCTCCTCAAATGTTACTGCTTTGTCTTCACTCATTTGCAGAAAGTTTCAGCACCTTTTCTTATGTAACAGGGCAATTATTTCTCACTCTCCCCAGCCTACAAAATTTCTGTTGTTTGGTCTATGTCCCCCTTATTTATTTTTTTAACAAAAACTGGACGTACACAACCTGTTCAAAAAATGTAATGTCTATTCCCCTACTACCCTTCTTCAGCTCTTCACTTTATGACCTTATAGTTTCAAGCAACATTTAATGTTATTGCATTTCAGCCTGGATTTGCATTATGTCTCTTATCATGTCCACTTATTTTTCCCTCTATAAAAGCGATCTGAAACTCATGGCCCCCAGGCCTTAAGCAGCCCTCAAATCAGTACAATTCTAGGTAAGAGATGCTAAAACTCTACATTCCCAGCTGCACAGACTGACTTTCTTTTCATTTTGTGGACTGTGGCTCTTGGCTGAATATGCTAGTCCTTATACAGCCCTCACGATTCCTTGAGTTTAAGACTCATGCTTATAATTACACTATGCCAGACCACATTAAGTCATTGGCACTAAAATGGCAAGATATGAATGTTGCAGAATGAAGGGACAACTAGAACTGGTAAACAATATACCCTTTGTTTTCCAAGGTGATGAAGTGTGTCATAACATATGACAATCGGTATCCAATTTGCCTTACTGGTAATGTATTTTTGTGCTAGATCCCCTACCCTGCTAGTTATTCTTGCACCCTACAGACATTGGAAATATGAACAAAGACTCTTGAAAAAGTGATAGAAATGGCCAAAAATCTAGACAGGTAATTAACATGAGATTTACATACCTAAAAGCTTAACTCCTCCCATTTACAGGTTTCTGGGACAGAGCCACTGAGAAACAAACTGGATACTGGAGTTCAAAGATGCTGCTGTTTGTGAATTAAGAAAATACACACACACACACACACACACACACACACACACACACAGATGTGGAGTCTTAAACTCAAATGTTTGTCATTATTTAATGACTTCAATCCTCGGCTGTTTGCCAGAAAGGAACAGATTTTAGGAGGAACACACCAAAAATATGATGCAAAAATCTGAACATTCTGCGAAAACCTGTATAGTTGAGAGGTATGATATAAAGATCTTCTGGTGTGAAAAATAAAAGACAGTGCTTTTCTTCCAAACTCCCATCTATTAGTTTTAAAGCCCAACATTCATTTTAATGCATACATTTTGAGCCAGCTGTAAGCCTAGTGTTTATAAAAGAAAAGAAAAGAAAAGAAAAAAAATTCTCATTTGTATTGCTTTACTAGAAAAGCTCACCCAGACTTGGCTACACTTTGCTGTGAGGGAAAAGTTAGTTTGCTTTTTACTTGTTGTATTTTGTATTACTTCATTGCCTTTTTCTATTTTGAATACTGTGATTTGTTTTCTTTACCTTGTGTTTTACTTGTATTCTGCTTTTAACTGCATATTAAAACTTGAAAAGAGATCACAGCTCTGTCTCTTGTGAGTCAGGCAGAAATCAGAACAGATCAATTAAGGACTCACAAATAAGATAGAACAGTACAGTTAAGGTTAATGATCTGTGAACTGAGGGGGTGGCGCCAGGAACTAAACCTTCTATTTAAGGGGTAAAATAAAACATTTCAGAGTTTTACTAGAAAGGCTCACCCAGACTCTGCTACACTTTGCTGTGAGGGAAAGGTTAGTTTGCTTTTTATTTGTTGTATTTTGTATTACTTTATTGCCTTTTTCTATTTTGAATACTGTGATTTGTTTTCTTTACCTTGTGTTTTACTTGTATTCTGCTTTTAACTGCATATTAAAACTTGAAAAGAGACCACAGCTCTATCTCTTGTGAGTCAGGCAGAAATTTTTCCCCACCCTTCCATTATGGTTACTGTTGTGATCTTAAACACCTGTCTTTCTAGTTGCCTGCCCCTTATGCTAATTTGACCATATATCTCATTTCCTCTCTGGTTTGTGTGAGTAAGCGCAAAATTATCATTTTGTGAAATCACTCCCCTTCAAATATTATTTATTGGCCATCCTACTGTATTCCATAGTACCAGAATACAAAAGTGACAACCCTCTTTCACTCTATCTTGCTGTTTTAAAACTAGGTACTCTCCACTAAAACTTAACATTTTAGACAGGTAAAACTTAAGTTATCTACTTTCACATCTAACTCCTCTAGTGCATACTGCAGTGTTTAGGATAAACCATTTTTTTTTTCATCTTATCTTTAAGCATCCCTGTGACTAGCACTTACTCTAAAACCTGCTGGAAAGCACTAGGAAGTCTTAAACTGATACAAGCACTCAACTCTCCTTATTAATAAGGAGAAATTAATCATAGGCACTAAACAGCCTAATTGCAAAGTACCTTGCTAAGGGAAAAAAATCTCTTGTACTTTAGAAAAAAAAAAGCACCAAACCTGGCATGTCCAAGGGTCAGCTTACGGTGATTTCACCTGTCCACCTGGTGAATCTGGGCATACTGGGGCAATGCAGCAATTGCCTCATGTACACAGACAACCCTTTCCTCCTACCACCCAACACTACAACCTGTGAGAGATGCACTTACATAGCCAAACTGGAAGTAAAGCTCTCTCCACTCAAGATTGTGCTAGAAAGTCAAGAGGAGAAGGTTAACACCTGCACTACACCTCAATAGCCCTTCTAAACTAACACCACCAACACCCTCACATAGCAACACTTAAACCCTCATAACAGTAACCTGCCTGAGCAACAAGGACCTCTGAAGCTAAAATGTAAACAAACACCAGTCACAAGCAAAGTGTCATATAGCTCACAACACCAGTGTGCCACCCAATAACAGCCCTTAAGGCAAGACAACTTACCCAACACTTTAATCATAGGTGGCTCTATAGTCAGGCACACTGATGTCCCACTCACCAGGCTGAACAAGGAGATAATTACAGTCAGCTGCCTGTCTGGTGCCAGGATCCACCACATGACACATGCACTCAAGTCACTCCACAGCAAGTATAAATATGACTTTGTCATTGTCCATGTTGGAGTGAATGACTTGAGACGTACCTCCCTGGACTACATCAAAAGAGACATCAAAGAGTTCTCGGATCATGTGGCCCAGGCAGGAATGACCCTAGCCCTCAGTTGCGTCCTGCCTTTGCCCAGAATTATACCACAGTATAAGGACAAAATGATTGACTTCAACAATTGGCTAAGCTTCTGGTGTCATTCAAAGGGGATCCAGTATCTGTCTGCCTGGGATGACATGATCGACATGGTCTGCACCTGTCACCCCTGGGATTCAGGTTACTGGCTAAGGCTCTTGCCACACCCATAGTGCCTTTTTTAGTCAAAGTTCATAGGACAAAACCACCACCGTAACAGGTACAAGTATGCAAAGGTAATGCTGCTCAAAGCTAGAAGTCTAAACCTCCAAATGCACTCTCTCTCGAGGCACTCCTAAAAATGGAGAGCATCGATATTTGTGTAGTAACTGACACCTGGTTCAAGGCTCCAGGGAGCACCCCTGCAATACCAGACTACAACTCTTACCACACTTTTCGGCCACCAAACCAGGACCGAAACAATAAAGGTGGAGGAGTGTCCATATTCACCAAGGATATTCACACCACCATGCCCAACACAATGCATATGAAATTCTCCGGGTGCAACTAACACTAGGTAAAACTGCAATCCAAACTGTAACTTTCTATAAGATCCCCCACCATGCCCCAAGATTCTCACTACATCTTTCTAAACATACTGGAAAATATTACGATACAACCAAACACCCTAATACTGGGTGATTTCAACTACCCTGTCATTAACTGGGAAAATTACTCGTGTACCAACACCTTTGCCCAATGGTTCTTGGAATTCATAAATTCCAATGCCCTGGAACATCTAATCCATAGTCCCACCAGGGGCTCTAATATTCTAGACCTGGTCATTACCAACATGGAAAATCAATGCTCCACACCTATAGTCACCTCCTCATTGGTCATGTCTGACCATAAGCTAATCACCCTTGACATCCACATCCCTCCCCGACCTCCAGTAAGGAAATCTCTGTAAAAAAAACTTCTCCAAAGCCAACTTCATGCTACACAAGTCAGAAGTGACAAGTTCGATGGCTGACTCCTACACTAAGGCACTGTAAGAGCACATCCACTCGTGCATGAACCGTGGCATCCCAAATAGAACCCAGATGCTCTCCTCCAAAAAAAGGAAGCAAATCTGGTGGTCCCCTGCCAAAAACAAACTTTACAAGAAAAGGAAGAAACTGTTGCAGAAAAGAGCAAAATCCCAGCCTCAGTAAAAAGCTGAAATCCTTCATAAAATCCTCCAAAGCTATTTATGAAAATAAAACTGCCAATGATTTCACAGTCACCCACAAGGCATTCTGTAGCTATGTCAAGAATCTAAATGGGAATGCTCAGATCTGTTCTGAGCTACAACAGACTGGCATTAAATTTACTGAACCCAAGGATATTGCCAATATCCTGGCAGATTGATTCAGTGCCAACTTCACCCCCCATCACCCCCTAAAGGGCCCATCTCAATACCGAAAGATTGCCAAATTCCAGTAATAACGGCCACACAAGTAAAAACCGCACTCTCCAAAGCTAAGAATACAGCATCCATGGGACCAGACGACATACTGAGCTGTGTACTACATGAACTACATAATGAACTGGCATCTCACCTAAGGGTCATGTTTAATCATAGCCTCAACTCAGGCTTCATGCCCACTGAGTGGCGCATAGCTACAGTTATCCCACTCCACAAGGGGGAGTCCACCTTGGATCCTGGGAACTACCACCCCATCAGTCTGATGAGCCTGATCTGCAAGGCCATGGAATGTATTATCATGGAACTTATAAACAAAGACATTGGCAACCTTCAAACACTGGACCCCACACAGTTTGGGCTCATGAAGGGTGGAGTTTGTCTCCTGAACCTGATTGACTTCTTTGAATCAGTCTCCAGAGCTGTGGACGTGGGTAAGGTGGTCCACACAGCCTATTTGGACCTTGCCAAGGCCTTCAACACCATCCTCCACTCTGGATTCATAGATAAACTTACTAAGCTGGGAATTAATTCCTACATCACTCGATGGGTTGCCAACTGGCTTACTGAAAGAACCCACAATGTAAAAGTAGCCGACTCCAAATCCATCTCCAGATAAGTGACAAGTGGAGTACCTCAGGGTTTAGTCCTGGGAACGTTCTTGTTTGGTATCTACTTCTCTGAAGTACAGGCCAACACTAAGGGGCTCTGGCTAACAAAGTCCGCAGATGACTGCAAACTGGGAGCCATTACTGAATCCTCAAATGATGTGGATACTCTACAAAAGGGTCTTACAGAAACAGATACTTGGTGCCAGAGCCATGGGCTCAAGCTCAATGCCAAGAAATGTATAGTTATCCCCTTTAGGAAAAAACACGTACCCATGAAATACCACACAGGTGGCAGTACACTAAACACCAAAAGTGTGATAAGAGACTTAGGGACACTGGTGGACAGTGGTCTCACCTTTGATAACCACATCACCACAACAGTCAGGAAATCCTTCTATGTGGCACACCTCATCACTAAGGGCTTTTCATTCAGAAAAAAGAAGGTCATTGTTCCACTGTACTCATCCCTCATTACACCCATTATAGAATACAATGCCCCATTTGGTATGTACCTCTCAAGACATCTTCCACAACTGGAAAGGCCACAGAAATACCTCACAAAAAGAATCACAGGCCTAAATCAGATGCCCTATACTGACCATCTAAAACAACTCCAGCTATACTCTGTCACATATCGTCTACTCAGAGGTGATCTCTGCTTAACATACAAGGCCATGTCAAACCCAGAGCTGTTGGACATGCTGCACTTAAAGAAATCCCAATCCCTCAGAGCCACACGCTCCAGGGATCTAGACCTTATCATCACAATGAACAAAACATGCTGGAGGGATAGGCTTCTGACCCAGAGACACCCCAGACTCTGGAATAGACTGCCCATACATGTCAAGCAGAGCGCCTCTTTGGCCCTCTTGAAAAGGAACCTTGACGACTGGATGGGAGATAGAAATTCACCCAGGGGATCACGTCAGTCACCCTGCTAGACAGGGGTCCAGGAAAGTATACTGTGGGAAGAAATAGCCAGGGGATTGTTATGGCTAGGCTTATATAAGCCCTAGGGCCGATAGCCTACTACCAACCTATGAATTTATGAACCTATGAATCAATGAAGCAAAGGAAATTACAGCTCAAATGAGTCTGTGTTTTCTGATTCTAACTCAGACTGAATGTATGAGGTTATCTCCAATTATAAGGTAAGTACCTCTTTGCGCAATAACTAATAAAATGGTCATTCAATTACTGAAGTTTCTTGTGGTAGAAAACCAGAGGAACTGTCTAGTAGGAAAGTTTGTTTTCTCTTTTCCTGAGAGCTTGGGGGGGGGGGGGAGCATGGATTGGCTGCTGAACTGTTGAAAACAAAAGAATTTCCTTTTGCTCTTCTTTTAAGTGGGGGGGGGGCATGAAGTTGGTGGTATGTGGATTGGCTGCTGAACCGAAGGAAGGCAAATATATATATATATATTTATTTACATCTGCAACCTCAAAGAAAATACACAACAATGTGCCACACTACTTGTAGAAAGAACCACCTATAATAAGCAGGAAGATGATAGCAAATCTACTGGCTGACAAATTAATCTCCACTTTTTTCCCTTCCCCCACACACCCCTCAGGAAATATCCTCAACTATAACTCCACCACCTACCACTAGCTAATGGCTCCTCAATGCAAAATGCAAAATCCAAGGCCAAGCATACTCCTTAAAAGCATGAAGCACGATCTATCAGGATCAATAGAATCACTATTTAATTGCAGCCTCCAGACAGGATATGTGCTATTCTAATGGGTTGGAAAGTGAAGAAAGTGAGGATGGGAACTCAAACATTGGAAGAACAACAGTAAATAAAGTTAAATGTAATGTAGTGAGAGTGACAAGGAGAAAGAAAAATAAGAACAGGAGAAAAAATGCATACAAGGGAATGGGATTATTTAGGTAAGTGGGGTCTATATGTGAAATGCACAAGAAATAAAGTGAAGGGTTTACTGGTTGCTGAATGCTACAAAAAAGAAAGACAGATGTGTTATATTGACTAGATACAAGATCTGTTACACAAGACAAATGAAAAAAAAAATTAAATTGTATAGGGACAAATGACTATATTATCACTAGGATTGTAAATATGTTTTGGGTTATGAATTGTGACAATTGGGGAGAGATGGGCGAGGGCTGCCAGTTTAGTCAAATAGAATTTGATATCTAATTCTGGCATTTATAAATAAATGTAAAATACTGACATGTTTTCTTAATATTAAATGTAAAATACAGGCATGTTTCTTAAAGTGTAAAGTAAACACTGTAAATGTGAACTTCAAGATTGTTACAACATTGCCCCCTTGCTGTAAAGAAAAACTAAGTCAAGCCTTTCAAATTTGTCTTGAAATTGGAATGATTTTATGACATTCTTTGATCTTTAAAATTGGTTCTGGTCAGGCTGGCTGAAGACATTCTGTCTATTGTGTTAACTAAGGACTAATTGCTAGAGTGTATATGTAAAATGCCTTCTAGTGTTGTATTCTCCTGTGCAGGTGTTAGCTTGCTAAATAATGTGAATGGAGTTTCTATTAGCCTGGGAACTCATAGCAGGTGTCAAGATGATGCAATATGAATACTGAGAAAACCCAAGTGTCAAAAATGATGTAATCTGGGGAGGACCCAGAGACATGCTTGTTAGTGATATTTTATAAACTGTGTCTCAGAGAGAGACCAAAAAGGCATTTTGATCTTGATATCCAACTTACTAGCACTCTGCTTAGGCTCACATGTAGGTTTTTAGCACTGTGATTTCTTGTGGGAATAGTTAAAGCTTGTATAGATTAATTAGGTATTTTTCTTTGAAATCACACCTGTCCTACTGTATTATTTTAAGTTTCTGTGTGATCTCTTAACTCAATACCTCTGTGGTGTAGTAGTTTTGTTTTGTGTTTTAATTATTTACTATTAAATATTTTTAAAACCTTCTACCTGTGGCTGCTTTGTGTAGAGATAAGCTCTAGAATACAATGCATATTTATAGAGGTTATTGCAATAGGCCACTCTAAAGTAAGCCTTGACTGTCAGTCATACTACCATTGGATAATAATATTGCACAGTAATAAATGGACACTCTTTTAAAGGCCTTTAAGTAGATGATATTATTAACTGGGTGGTGGCAGTAATTACTACCGTATAGTCTGGGTAAAGGGGCACAGCTGGAGAATCTGTGTCAGCCTTTCTCAGGAGTGTCTGTGAAGTTGTACAAATACTTATCTCAAAGTGTGTGTGTTGTGCCTGCTATTTGGCAGGGACACAAAGCACTGGTTGGATAGAGAGGGTACTGGAGGTTCTAGCTTGCCCAGTTGGGCTGAGACCTGGACCCTATAGCTGTGCCAGTGTGGAGTCTTATTGGGGATCTGGTGAGCAAGGGAGCAGCCAGCTCCAGACTGACTGTGATCTCTGTGTGCACTTAAGGGAAATTGTACTTTACTGTGTGTATTAGTTATCCTTTCTTCTTCTAGGAGATGACCTCCTTGGAGTTAGTGGTGAGGATTGAGGCTCCTTGATTGCTGGACCAGGGCATGAGGGAGGGTGGCCTAATGGTTAAGGTGTTTGCCTTACAAACACAAGGTGCAGGGTTTGAGTCTCACAAGGGATAATTGGCTAAGCTTAAAATGGCTCGCAAGGGCAGCTAGCTTAGTACTAATCTATGAACCTCTATGAACCTATGACCATCACAGGGATGTCAAGAGAAGATGAAGTAAAAATATTGACTGTAACAACTGCAATACCAGTAACAGTGATGATATATAACTTGAGGAAAAAAAATAACAACTGTGTGAGGGTAATAGCAATAGATCCATAAACAGACATGTCAGACAGAAAAACAAATGTTTGAAAAACTAAAAAGATATGTACCAGTAATGAATGGGGACTTGAACTACAAAGTAAGTAAAGAAAAAGGATAAATAATGACATGTAAAGGAGATAAAAAATGAGATAGGATGTGGAAACAAAGCTAGGAAAATGTAGAGTGTGGACATATAAACAGGGAATATTTAAAACAGAAATAGATAAGACATGAAAGAAGTGACTGGTGGGGTAGGTGGAGTACATTTTTCAGATCACAGACAATATGCACTGTGCTAGACAATAATGAATAAATCATAAAAAAGGTAAAGGAATTAAACAGTTAATGGATGCAAGTACAATAAAGACATGAAAGAGGAAGGTAATAGATCATGGAAAGACAAAGGACAGTGAGAGTACTTTATGAAAACTGGACAAAATAGTGGGTTGTGTTTAAAAACAAATATAAAACTACATTTTTTGAAGTAGAATAGAATATAAAATCACCGTGAAAGCTTTTGGGAAATGAATATAAAAAGGAAGTAATAGAGTAAAAGAAATGGAAAAGAAACTGAGAAAAATAAAGTTAATGTTCTACAAACAGAAATACTTTTAAAGGGAAAGGAATGAAGAAGCTTCACCCTTTTTTAGGAAAGGAGATGAAAGAGGGGAGAGCACAGTGGATGACATGGTAGAAGAGAATGGATTTGTAAAATGTGAACAAGTTATGGAGATAGAAATTTTGCAGAAACAATGTATAAGAAGGAAGAAGCTGAAATGGGACATGAAGAGTAAAGAAAATGTTGGATAGAGCCAAATATAACTTAGAGGAGAAAGAACTTTAGTGAAATAATTGGAAGCAGTTATAAAGAATGGAAGGAAAAATAATCATCAGGCTTGGGTGGGTTAAAATATGACTATTATGAGGGGAATAGTAAAAGGGAAAAAGAAGCATTTGTAGAAATACAGAACAAATTTTAGAAAAAGGGGTAGAAGTTTAAAAAGATGTGTACTGGGCTGATTAAAATTACAAAGCAAAAAGATAACAAAAAACATTAAAAATTAGAGACCAATAATAATGGAAAATACTAAAATCTTTAGGAAAAAATGAATGGGGCTGTTTGGAGGAAGTGATAGGGAAGGGATTCTATGGAGGAAAGGGAAAACAAGTGAAGGAAATTTTAAGAATAATAAAATAAATAAGATGCTACTTTAATTTGAAATAAAGATGTGCGGATGGGCATATGATGTAGTGAAAACCTTTTGAATTAGTAAGTCATATGGCAGCATGGGATATTTTAGGGGATTATGAGGATGGGAGAAAAATAAAAAAGTACTGCAGTATTATGAGTGGAGGTTGTGATAAATGTTGTTTAGGAAATAAATAAAGATTGAAAAAGGTATGAAATACATGTCTGTTAAGGATACACATGCTAGTAATTAATGCAGTAATCCAAAACATGTACTAGTTAAAAGACAAAAGCAAGATGAGAAATGGAAAAAGGTGTAGTAATACATGTTTGTCTTTCAAATGCAGATTATTTAGTTATTGCAACAAAAAAGTAAGGTATGTATGAGGAAAACTGACAAGGATGCAAAGCAGTTATGTTAA